>NC_056725.1:1067365809-1067398309 GCF_019279795.1 Protopterus annectens | reverse complement strand
CATATGCCTAATGAGGGACTGTCCCGTGCAAAGTGGGAAAGGTGTTAATCCTAAAGTTTCACTTCGGCCAATTTAAAAGGTGGGAAACCTATAATAGGTATGCGGTAGCATGACCCGGCAGAAAGATGTGGTTCCCAAAACACATTTACTTGTCTGCATTGCAGAGTATCGGTTCCCATGTATCAGCCATATGGGAGCAGATTGTATGAGGAAAATGCATATAATATGATTATGTCACTGGACAGGCCGCAGATTCCGTACAGTCGAACGCCATGCCATCGCCAAATGGTCAGCCATACCCAATACTGTAATCATGTAGTCCGATGTAATAAGCATCACAAGGGATTGCGCCCACCCAGCATGAGTGAAAAATGCAAGCACCAATGTCGATGCACCTGCAAGTGAGGGAGCGAGTGGGTGTAAGCGTGTTTGGCTACCAGTATGCGAGTATTGCACTGTTAAAGAAATGTGGAGTCTAATCAAGTATAAGGAGCTGTAACCAGAGGTCAGCAGTGCTTAACACCATGCAAACCCATGCACAACCGCACCCAACTGCTGCAATGTGCCTTACCCACTCCATATTCAATGGCCTTGTTCTGGCCGCAAACAAAGAACCATCCTTTGCAAGTGTTGGCAGCAACACCCTGTGCACACAGCTACTCTGAATTATCAATACACCATGGCATATATACAGACAATAGGCAGTACCACACATATACCATACAGCACAGTCATCCAACAGTATAGCAATGTACTGGCAGATATGCCCAGACCACTGGTGTTTGCAGACCTGGCCATCTTGTGTTTAAGTTTGTGAGCATACCCAGTATGACCATTACGCATGTTGTCGACTGACATTATCGTCATACCTTCATATGCTTGAGCATGCCCAGTATGGTCAACTGGACCGCATCTGTTACATGTCCAGGTAGTCAGTACTGTGGTGCCGACCCCTGCATTGTAAACTGACAGGTGTCATGCAGTGTCTACAGGATATCCATCGGTCATGTGGTACTGACTGTTGCTATATTTCTGCACAGCGTGGGGGGACATCCAACTGTATCCACATTCCCATACAGCACCGGGGTGGGGTACATGACTAATACATGTGTACATTGGAAGGGGGGCACAGCTGACAGTTGTAGACTTTTGCTACTACTGTACTGGTATGCCAGGTACTCCATTTCAGTGTGTGGACCTACCTAATGTTCTGGCTAGAGGCATACCATTGTACTTCAGATCCTAGCTTTAATTATCAGCATATTGGTTTCAGACATCCAAGCCTTCACAACCTACATCCAACTGCCGGGCCTGCTGTAGTATGTCTGTGTGTGTCTGTGGGGCGGGGGGGGTCATCCATTGGGCATATCCAGAAGCCATTGTACAGCATTTGTCTGTATTGGTCTACACCTGTCCAGCTGTTTGAGACTTATGTGGGCTGTATGGACACACATGATGTTCAGTCCATAACCTGCAGTGGGTTAGGACACCCTGTGTACTACTAGCTACTATTGTGACCCCGGTATGTGCTACAGATGTCATGGTGCCACTATGGATGTGTACTGTCCGCTGACCAACATTTGGCCACCAAATTCCCTTGTATGCTCACATCCATACCATAGCTACAGGTAAAAACACATTCTAATACAACTGCCAATTTGTAGGTTGATTGACTTACCTGGAGGGCTGCCTATGTCGGATGCACACAGTGCACTTCCTATACATGGCTGAGCACAGGTAGTGTCATGTTTGTCATCCCTTTTACTGTCTGTGTGAGTCAGAAAGGGTGAAATTCCCTGGGTACCTACTGTGTCGGTGCATATGTCATGTGTTGCCTCTTTGCCAAGGGCAGGTCATACTGTGCACACCTTCTTTCGCCTACTGGGTCCAGCTCAGGTAGTTCCTCCTCTGAGTCACACTGTGCCTGTACAAGCCTTGGCATTGGTGGGGGGCTGTGTGGCCCTGCTCCATGCTATCCCTGCTGCAACTGTTTCCACAGGATCATATTGTGTTGCATAGCATATACCATAACAATTTGGGTGCATGTAGCTGGTGAATACTGCAAGGCTCCACCAGATGTGTCCAGACACTGGAATCGTGACCTGAGCATCCCAAACACATGCTCAAGTATATGTCTTGCCTGTGCATGTGCCTCATTATGGCGTAGTTGTTCAGGTGTGTGTGCATTGCTGATGGGTGTCATCAGCCACGGCTCAAGTGGTTACCCAGCATCCCCCACTAGGTGACTGTAGGGGATGTCCATATTGGCAAAGTTGTGGTACAGCTGTGTCAGATGCCATATATCAGAATTGTCATAGCTTCCAGAGCAGCCAGCACACAAATTCAGTATAATGCCCTGGACATCGCATACAACCTGGCAGTTGATGGAGGGGATGCCCCTGCGGTCAATGTAGGCCCTACCCCACTCACCGGGTGGTGTTTTGATGCATACGTGCGTGCAGGCTATAGCACCCACTACCACAGGGTAGTCTGCCATTTGGTTGAAGAGACGCATATTGCTGGTCAACACCTCACTTGTGTTGAGGACATGAACGTGCTCACTGGCATGTGGTGACATGGCATCTAGGAAGTGGTGCAATACTCTGGATGCAGATGCCTGTGAGATCCCCATGATATCCCCAGTTGTGCTTTGGGAGGTACCTGTGGCTAGTATGCCTAGGCCTACACATACCTTGGTATCCACTGGGATGGGTTTCCCTCGGCCTGTTCGATGTGTCAGGTGTGGCCAGCACAGCTCAACAATCTGCTGTAGGAGGTCTCTGTCCACCCCATAGTGCTCCACTATCTTCAGCTCATGTAGCCCCTGGTAGGTTACCCTGGGTCTGTAAAGTCTTCTCTGTCTCTTCACTGAGGGTTGTTCAGCAGCATTCACATCCTCAGCCTCCTGCACACGTTGGTCTATTTTGCATGCTGCAGCCCTTCTCATTTGGTTGGATTGTTTTGAGAAATGTCCCCGCATGTATACACCGGTGGTGTAGAGTGTGGAAAAAACATGCGTGTATGGTGCTTGCACACTTTACCATAGTGTTCTGGGCTGGGCTGGGCTGGGCATGTAATCTGCTGATTGTGCTAATTATCACCTGTTTGCGCAGCTTGTTCACCTTGACTACTCTACTACTGCTGTTGTCCCTCCCAATTTCACTAGGCAGGTATAGACACACCCCTAGCTTAGGCGTGCTAAGGCAGGAGCAATCCCGAGACACAGGGCTTCAATATACATACAGTATGCCTGACACCCCCCCCATGCTTTCACCTATATTCGAGTCCTGCACCCGGCTATCTATACACATACACTCTTGGGATCTGCATCACACCCTGGGGATAAATGGGATTCACTATTTTCATCCTCATTTGCATAGAATTGCCATCTAATACATAGTTGTATGACCCATACTGAGCGTCCAAAATAATAACCACTGCTTACTGTCGCAGATCCACACACAACTGATTAAAAGTTCCTTACTATCACCGTATTCTATGTCCCTTGTTCTTCCCAGCAACAAAATAACCGGTCTCTACACCACTCGAACCCAGGACCCTGCAAACCACAGACGATGTGCGTTACCACTAAGCCATGGCAGATATACATACATCCGAGGTGATCACGTAAAGATCATCCAGCAGAGGCATTCAGTAGTATAGGACATGTATTCCATCATGTAGATTTATGTGTGCTAATGTCCACATATTTATATATATATATATATATATATATATATATATATATATATATATATATATATATATATATATATATATATATATATATATATATATATATATATATATATATATACACACACACACACACACACACACACACACACACACACACACACACACACACACACACACACACTCACACACATATATACATATACACACACATACGTAGATATAGAATATATATATCACAACAGCAGACCACATGACACCACAGCATTAGACAAGAATGAAAAGGAAACCACATGTGCCTCCTGCATTATGTACTGGTGTTACTATCACGGCAAGTGTGTTTTGTTGCATCACATGGGTCAGACTGTATTAAGGGTAAGAGTAGGGCTGCTGACATTTACTCACCAGACCTATTGGAGAATGTATGTGTATGTCTTGCCAACCCAATCTCTTGGGCAACTGGGACATTTGTGGACATTATATAAGAAAACAACAAAATACACTCAACACATCCTGCAGCTAGCCAGTCACAGATACCAACACATAGGATATGACTGCCAAACACACACACCTGTCATGCCTTGGAATAGAACACCTACCTGTCTATTTTATCACACTACAGCATTACGCAGTTACAGAACGTGCTACTGAGATTACTGGATCACAGCACCCCCAGAGGCATACTTCTAGGTGGGTGACATCATCAGTAATGGAAAAGACACCGATAGGGATTGTATGGAGAGTGAGCAGGCTAAAAGCAGTACTCTGTCCCCAGGCAGATGGAAACACACACACACACACAATTGGCATGGCTGGGATTAGAACATAGACCTAACTACTTTATCACACTACAGCATTACGCAGTTACAGAATGCGCTACCAATATTACTGGATCACAATACTCCCAGAGGCATACTTCTAGGTGGGTGACATCATCAATAATGGAACAGACGCCAATAGGGATTGTATGGAGAGTGAGCAGTCTAGAAGCATTACTCTGTCCCCAGGCAGATGGAGACACACACACTCAATTGGCATGGCTGGGATTAGAACATAGACCGAACTACCTTATCACACTACAGCACTACACAGTTACAGAATGTGCTACTGAGATTACTGGATCACAGCATTCCCAGTGGCATACTTCTAGGTGGGTGACATCATCAACAATGGAAAAGATGCTGATAGGGATCGTATGGAGAGTGAGCAGTCTAAACGCAGCACTCCGTCCCCAGGCAGATGGAAACACACACACACACACACACACACACACACACACACACACACACACACACACACACACACACACACACACACACACACACACACACACACAAAATTGGCATAGCTGAGATTAGAACATAGACCTAAATACCTTATCACACTACAGCATTACGCAGTTACAGAACTCACTACCGAGATTACTGGATCACAACACTCCCCAAGGCATACTGCTAGGTGGGTGACATCATCAACAATAGAACAGACGCCGATAGGGATTGTATGGAGAGTGAGCAGTCTAAAAGCATTACTCTGTCCCCAGGCAGATGGAAAAACACACACACACACACACACACACACACACACACACACTTGGCATGGCTGGGATTAGAACATTGACCTTACTACCTCATCGCACTACAGCATTACGCAGTTATAGAATGAGCTACCGAGATTACTGGATCACAGCACTCCCAGAGGCATACTTCTAGGTGGGTGACATCATCAGCAATGGAACTGACGCAGATAGGGATTGTATGGAGTGTGAGCAGTCTAAAAGCATATTACTGTCCCAAGGCAGACAGAGACAAACACATGTCAGTGGTGTGTGCAGGACAACTGCCTATCTATGGACCACTATTACAACACTACATAGATATGAGACGCGCCACAGACACTACACCTTTCAAGACAGTCAATATGACCTTCTAGGAATGTGGACATCGACATGGATGCTGGCAGTTATGATGTACATACCTGTGAACCAGTGTGTTCAATGTAGGAATCCATCCTGAAGTGGGGTATGGCCATCTGTTGTCTGGATGACCAGTATCACTATACAGGATTACAATGGTCATGCCCATAAACATAGAGGCACATAACCAACACAAGGTGTCACTGGGCATGCTCACACACTTAGTAGCGAAGGGCTGTTTTGTATGCACTCTGATTCTAAACATGGAAGGATCATTGTTAGCATGAATGCTGCACTACATATATCTGATGTATCAGCTGCAGATCACAGTTTCAAAAGTCACATTCTAGGATGTAACCCTCAGACATCACCATGTCCTTGGACCAGCAACACACATCCATACATGTGGCAGAACATACATTAGTACAACACCATGTTACTCATGACCAGTGGACTGTACCTAGCTCTACAGCAACTGTGTAAACTACCCATGTATGACACGGTTCCATCATGTGTTATGCAATGCAATGATACCACTCAGACATCACCATGTCCTTGGACCAGCAGCACAAATCCATACATGTGGCAGAACATACATTAGTACAACACCATGTTACTCATGACCAGTGGACTGTACCTAGCTCTACAGCAACTGTGTAGACTACCTAAGTACTGACACAGTTCTTCTGCACAACGTCTGCTGCTGTTCATCACCTTAGATGTACCAGTCTAAACCTGGCACACTAATACCACCCATGGTGATGTCCTTCCAGGAATGGCTACTTCGCCCATATAGTACCATTCATAGATGAATGTCCTGAGACCAGGTAAACACCCTGCACCTAGAGGGCAACTGCATTGCATGTGTATGCTAAACAGTACTAGATGTGTAGCGTTCATAATCACAGCTGCCAATCTAGATCCAACAATGGGGAATACTGACATCTGTGCAGTGAGGAACACCTGGCTTAAGGCTCAGTTGTGCACAATAGCACTACCAATGTATACCTCAGATACAGACATGTGAGCCATACCACCATTACGGATCGCTCCAGGTGGTAGTGTCCCCATGTACATGAAGACTACTGACATGTACTTACCAGTACACTCTCAAAAGCCATCACAGATGTGTCAGGTGCAGATCACAGTTTCAAAAGCCGCATTCTAGGATGTAGCCCTCAGACATCACCATGCCCTTGGACCAGCAACACGCATCCATACATGTGGCAGAACATACATTAGTACAACACCATGTTACTCATGACCAGTGGACTGTACCTAGCTCTACAGCAACTGTATAGATTACCCATGTACTGACATGGTTCCATCATGTGTTATGCAATGCAATGATACCACTGTTCATAACCAGGTCGGCTGTACACATAACAGGGGCCCTGGGTCATATACAGCTGTAACAGATAACTGTTGCTGTACACCAGTAAACACACTCATGTTTGGATATGGCATACATGCACCTGCAATAGATATGTTCATGCCCCCCCCACACACAACAGATATGTACATAGCATAGCTGTTGCTGTCCTTTGTGCAGACAAGTGGCTACAGCAATTACACACATGCACATGGAAGGTAGGTCCATGGCTGTTGACTTCTAACAGTACATAAGGTGTGATAGCAATGTTGACTGAGTTAACATTCCCTCTGTACTGGTTACCCATGACAACTATCATATCATACAACAGTCCATGTGTCATGTATGTCATCACACATGTCCACCAATTGCAATGCCTACAAACATGGCTAAATGACAGGAATGTAGGACCTACACACATGTAAATGTAGTGTTGTGCATTCAGCTACCATGCATGTGCAGTAGCTGATGTTTGCAGTTGATCTGTGTCTTACTACAACATGCAGTTGCAATGCAGCCCCATCATTGACACATGCATATGGTGAAATACTGACAGTACGGTAAGATGTACATCAGGTATGGATGGATGTGTGTAGAAAAAGTGGTGGGCCAACATTGCAAATGGATGTTTGCTGAAGACAGCTCACAGGTGTGTCACAAGCCGTCCTACCATAACATGTGCAAACACTAAGCTATGTTTCTGTTAATTGAAGGTGAAGACATACAACCTACACAGTGGTCAGGCTATCAGTGCTGTAAATCACTTGACACCTGTGACACTTAAGACCTCCTGCGTGCATATAGCAGCACAATTGCCAAAGGTAGCGTCGGTACACATTGTAATGCGGGCAATACTGCTGCTTGTCTGTCATACATATCATAAACTAGCAGGTGTTTGATTCACAGTACTGCCATGTGTGTTTGCTTGTGTGCCCATATATGCCATGTATAGTGGGGAATACATCCAAGTTGTTACACACCCCTGTACACTGTTGTAGAGATCTGTACATACTGAAGTGTAGAAAGCAAGACATAGGCAGGGGTGGTGTATGTACCACACACATGTTAGCTATCTGTATGTGCATGACATAGGTGCATTCAATTGTGGACTCCACAATGTGTGTGTGTGTGTGTGTGTGTGTGTGTGTGTGTGTGTGTGTGTGTGTGTGTATGTATGTATGGCTGTCTAGTCCATGGAGTGAGGGTGTATGCTACCATAGTGAACAGATAGGACCCTTAACCCCACCAGTTGATGAAATCTACTACCCTGTTGATGCCGTCTGTCTTAGGCATTACTGACTACCTTTACATGTTCATTCTCTGTGTCGCATCATGTGGGTGCACAGTGCTGTAATGGTGATTACCACATAGGCAGGGGCCTTCACCTCAACACTATCAAGTGCGTGTGTGTGTATGTGTGTGTGTGTGTGTGTGTGTGTGTGTGTGTGTGTGTGTGTGTGTGTGTGTGTGTTGCAGTGTCATTGACCCCATTAGTGTGGGCATGTTACTGTGTCTAAATACATGTGTGCAAATACCTGTGTGTGTGTGTGTGTGTGTGTGTGTGTGTGTGTGTGTGTGTGTGTGTGTGTGTGTGTGTGTGTGTGTGTGTGTGTGTGTGTGTGTGTGTGTGTGTGTGTGTGTGTGTGTGTGTGTGTGTGTGTCTGTGTGTAGTTGTGTGTTCTCATCCTGTAATGTGAATGTGTATTACTGCTACACAGTGAGGCCTCATGCTATCAACTGGTCTCTACCATTGACATCAGCTAGACCGCTATGCAAACTCCCTGCACCATGTAACTGTACCTGTGATGTCACCCGGTATGGATGTCATGTCTCTAGCCATTGTAGCTTAGTGCACAGCTCACATGCTCCTGGATCAGTAGATGTGTAGACCTCTTTGGAATGTCAGCCTTTCTAACAGTGAGGTTGAAGCTACTTATAGCATGCTGGTATTGCCATACATGCCTGTGAGTAGTCCACATTTACACATGGGAAACTGCAAACACTGGTACTTAATGGCACATGCAATTAGACCTTAAGGAGGGAAGCAGGTCATCATTACCAACATGCTGTTACTGTTGTTACCAAAACACATACTGTGAACATAAAACAATGCATTCTAAACTTGCACCACATGGAATGTCTGCTGCATGCCAACAGTACACAACAATTGTAATATACACTTATCTCCCTATTCTGTTCACCCTGTGCATCAGACCATATGAGCATGTCCCTGCACCGATGGTGTGGATGACAGGGATGCAGCACAGGCTTCATCATATCCACATGTTTGCTAGGGTCTAGGCTGCACCAGTGGATGACATCATGTGTGTGGGTTAGGGCCTGTGATCTAATTGGCCATGTGTGGTTGTTATGCATGTGAGTGTTGTGGTTCCCTACAGATGTTTCTGTGGTGTGTGTGTATGTGTGCACACAGTTCTGCCATGTGTCCGGCCTACACAGGGGTATTATTGACAGCTACAGACTGCACAGACCAGGATTTACAGCTCACGGTGTCCAGTCACAGCCACGTGACCTGTGCCTGCCAGGGGTTGCACGGGCACTACCAGGCAGAGGTACAGATAGTGTACTGTCCGATGACACATGTCCACTGGAACTGTGTCCCCATTGGGACCGTCTAGGGCCCATACACATGGCCTACTGTGTCCTGGTGTGGACAGCACAGCACCAGCTGCACTGCTGCTTCTACCGGCACTATGGGAGCGGGCATGTGAGGTAGCTCATTCACGTAGACTTGCACCAGGTGGTGTAGCTGGCCTACGTCCACGTGCCCTACACCTCACTCCTACCAGATGTTCCAGCACAGACAGCTCATGCTCGCGGATTGTCAGGCCACGGTCAAGGATTCCAACCATTTCACCTAATCGTCTGTCCAAAACTTCAGCAATCTGCTGTTGAGCATTTGCCAATGCTTGGATGTTGTTGTTTAAAGAATGGATAGCAGCCCTCTGAAGCCTCTGCTCTTCTCTGTTCTGCCATTCAGCATGTGCATTACAGTCTGAAACATGTGTCTGGTGACACCAGCTGCTGCGCTCTGTCCTGCAGGGGAATGTCGGCCAGAGGTCCTCCTATGAGCAGCACTGGCCACATGCCTGTGTGGCACATCTACAGTCATTTGACTGACACCATGGTGTGAATACACACCTTCTGTAGCCAACACACATTCCTGTTCCAAGCTACCACACGCTAACTGTCCTTCTTCTATGGCCACTGGTGATGGGGTATGTGTTGGCATGAGATCTGTGTGCGGGGAAGAGGGGGATATAGGTGGAATGGCAACTAATGGCACAGATTCAGCCCCTGAAAACCCTGCCTGTGCCTCAAGCATATGCTCATCATCACTGCTAGAGTCTGTGGGGACACTAACATCAGCTGGACTGCAGAAGGGTAACACACCTACATCACCTGTGAAGGCAAACAAAGACTCTGCATTACAATACACACACACAGACACACTCACACAGACACACACACAGACACACACACACACACACACACACACACACACACACACACACACACACACACACACACACACACACACACACACACACACACATAGGTTCATAGGTTCACACACACACACACACACACACACTGGGTATACATGCATGTGATTTGACAGAAGGCATGTAACATGCATGTTATACAGCAGACGGCATGCAGCTCAGACATTAATAGTGGTAGTTATCATACATCCCTGGGTTGCACACAACAGCAAGCATGTGTCATAGCAGAAGCCATGCATTTCACACAATCATGGTAGTAAGCATGCATCCCTGTGTTACATCATGTGGACCAGCACAGGTTAACAGTACACATGGCTGATGTGAGGCATATGACCTTGACATTGACAGGTAGTATGACATGTAATCTGCTGATGTATGCATTGACATACATACATGTTTGACACAATGGTGTCCTGACACATGTACAGCTGTGTAATGATGTCACATTGCAGTGTTGTCTGTACGCCCTACAGATAGAATGCACTTTTAGCAGATGTGCATGACTATTGAAGGGTATAATGAGGCGTCTCTATTGCTATACAGTGTAGATTACACACACAGTGTATAGCCATGACTGTGTGCATACACAATACATAAATACTGTGGATTGTGACCCATGTCGCTGAGGTGTATACACACTAAACCATAATGTGTAATGTGTGACAGGTCACCGAAGGACATAGGGATGACACCCCTGCACAACTGCTAACATTTCTTAGCTGCCTGGCAACCATGTCCACACATGTCAGACTTGTCAATACACCATGTCCAACATGACATTTGTGTACCACACACACATGAGGTGCACAGCTGACAGTGATGTCCAACAGCAGCAAAGGAAATGTACTGTATCTGTATTTTGATTTGGTGTCTGTGTATGTATGCGGATGCTGTACAGGTGACTACTGTCATGCTGTGACACAGTCATGATGTTCATCACATCTTATGTGGTCGAATTAAGTGACGCCTCCACAAGCTGTGCACAGGCTTGTAGTATGTCCAGTGTTCAACATCTGGTATATAACCATTCAACAAAGGCTATAGTTGGACCATGTGTAGCCAATGTACAACAGGGTGTACACACAAACACATCACACCTACTGTGTGTTGCTACATGTCTCTGGCCATCCTCCATGGCCATGTGTGAACATGTGTTGGCCAAATGGTTGTGTTGGCCATCTATCTTGCATGTCTGTGTTGTCCCATATGACATACACCCATAGATGTCAGATACTCTACTGTCCACAGGGTTATGCAGACAAAGGGTTGTATGTTTGGTGTGTGGGGTATGTTTTATGGGATAGTGAGACAATGTTGCAGCAGGACCACTACATGTCATGGATATCTCAGATGGCACATCACAATGTGTGCACTCATTGCAGGGGCATATTCTACAATGGTGAATCCTGTGGGCTGCCCATACTCCAGCTCACTGTGTAGTACTGTTTGTGTACCCCACATGTGTTGTTCTGATGTATAGTACAAAAAATTAACCCTGTTTTCCTGTAGCTGCCACTAGTGTGATATGCACATATCACTCAGACACCTTTTGTAGTGTTGGTTCTGTCAACAGGCCACTGGCAGAACACTCCTGTGACATACAAAGATACAACTAGTATACTGAGTGTAGGTGGAACACAGTATGGGTGATGATGTCCTATGATCTGTCGCAGGTATGATATGCAGTGTGAAATCATCCGTACTGTCATCTACATCTGTACTGCTAACAACATATACATTGATTAAGGTTCATGGACGTTCAGACCAGACTCAGCAGGGTAATAGTGCAGTGCCTCCCATTATGAGTGGTATCTCCGCTTTGTGGGTTGTGATACCTGTTGGTGTGCACCATTCAGTGTTTTTACAGACTGACATGAAGCTATGCTTTACATGATGTGTATGTGCAGAGCAAACTGTTTTGCCATATGTGTATGATACAACCAGGGATGTGTACAGGTCACATGCAGCCTGAGTGCACCTAGTACTATCATAGTTTTGGTTACAGGGGCTCTGTAGTGTTCATGGATATGTGATTGTGTACCTGTTGAGGGGGCAGTGAGTTTATGTTATCCGACACCCTATCTGTATTGCTTATTTATGCTCAGCACTTGTTCAGAACATGTAAGCATTTCATGAGCTACTAATTACTATAGCACTCAATCCTACTCATTTCCTACAGGTAAACACTGTTTGTACTTACATTTCCAGCTTGCTTCGAGTAAAACAGCTGTTGTGCACACCTACCTCACATATCTAGTGAGAAATAGTTAAATACTCAGGCATGTCCAAGTGTCAATTCCCAGTGTTATCGCCTGTCTATATTATGAATATGGGCATCATGAAGCAATATAGAAATTGTCTCATGTACAGTCAATGCTCCCCTCCTAACATACAACACTACAACCTGTGGGAGATGCACATATGTAGCCATGCTGGAGGTAATGCTCTCTCCAACCCAGACTGAACCTGACAATCATGTGGGGATGTTAAACATTTGCAGCACACCACACTCATCACATAGTCTCACTAGATCTCCACCAATACAGGCCACACATAGTAAGACTACAACATTTGCGGAGCCTCTCAATACTACACTGTGTAGGCAACAGAGGACTCCAAAGCAGAAATGCAGGCAGCCCACATCACTCGACACAACACCAATTACTTATAGCCCACAGACTCAGGTGTGTCCATCAACTACAGCCAATAGGGTGATATAACATACCCAACACACTAGTCATAGGTGACTCTATAGGCGGTCACACTGATGTCTCACTCAGCAGGCTACACAAGGTGATAGTCACTTTCAACAGGATCCACAACATAACCTATGCATTCAGGTCACTCCTCAACAGGTACAATATGACTGTCATTCTCCATGTTAGTGTGAATGCCCTGAGATGTAACTTCCTGGACTACATGTACAGAGACATGCAATAGCTCTCCAATCTTGTAGCCCAGGCAGGTATCACCCTAGCCCTGAGAAGCATTCTGCATTCGTCCAGACTGATAACACAGTACAACAACTGAAATATTCACTTCAACAGTTGGCTATGCTTCTGGTGTCATTTCAAGGGTATCCAATATCTGTCTGCTTTGAATGACATGGTTGACAGAACACGATGCTTTGCCACAGATGACCTGCACCTGTCGGCCCTGGGATTACGGATAATGTCTAAGGCTCTTGCTGCTCCTATAGTGCCTGTTTTAGACACAGTCCAAATAACATATTCACCAGCATAACAGGAACAGGCAAGCAAAACCTGAGGGTAATGTTACTCAATGCTTGACATCTTCATCTCAAACCCACTCACCCGAGGCACTCCTTGTGATGGACCACTTCGATATCTCTGCAGTGACTGGGACCTGCTTCTAGGCTCCTGAGAGCATCCCTGCACTAACAGGCTATTACTCAGACCACATCTTTCAGTCATGTAACCAGGACCGGAACACCCACGGCGGAGGTGTGTCCATATTTACCAAGGATATACACACCTCCAGGCTGGTTGCTTAGCACAATGCATCAGAGGTAATCTAAGTGCAACTAACTGTGGCTATAACTGTTATACAAATTGCAGCTTGCTACAGATTCCACAACATACCCCACGGTTAATGGCCCTCACTTCTTGGTGTACTGGAAAGTAGGGTTCAAGCAGGAACTACTGATGTGCGACTGACACTACCCCACACTTAACTGGGATACCTACTCATGTGCCGACACATTAGGCCAATGCTTTCTGAGATACATAACCTCCAATCGGCTGGATCAACCTATCCAC
The DNA here is from genome assembly GCF_019279795.1 of Protopterus annectens. Taxonomy (NCBI): domain Eukaryota; kingdom Metazoa; phylum Chordata; order Ceratodontiformes; family Protopteridae; genus Protopterus; species Protopterus annectens. The sequence continues at coordinate 1,067,384,020 of NC_056725.1, read as the reverse complement.
ACCACCACCAGGGCCAACAATATCCTAGACCTGGACAATACCAACATGTGTGACTGGTGTTCCACACCTGGGGTTACCCCTCGTTGGTCATATCCCAATGTATGCTAATCACCATTGTTATCCACATCCCAGCACCACACCCTTCATGGAAAATGCAGTACAATATTTATACAAAGCCAACTTTAGGCTTCTTATGACAGCAGTAGTAAACATCATGACACCCATGCAGATGGACAATATAGTTACAAACGCTGAATCATACACAACTGCACTTAATTAGCACTTACACGACTGCATTGATCATGCTATCCCAAACAGAGCCATGACAGTACCCACCAGAAAATGGACGCCACTCTGGGGGTCCATTGCCATGGACATAATGTACAACAGAAGGAGGAGACTGTTGCAAAGTAGAGTACAATCCCAATGGTGGGGTAGCTCCCTGGTAAGCCTCAGTAGAAATCTGAGATCCCTTATCACATCCTCCAAAGTTAGCTATGTAAACATTACTGCGCCTCATTCCAAGGACTACCACAAAGCGTTCTGGAGGTATGTCACTACTGTCGATGGTGATACCCACATCTGCTCTGACATACAGCAGTTAGGCACGAACATTACAGAACCGACTGATATTGGCAACATCCTGGCAAATAGGTTCAGTGTTAACTTTACACCCCTCTCACACCCTAAAGGGACCAGATCTATACAGGAACAATGCAGAGTCCCTGCGGTCACAACTACGCAGTTCCAAGCTGCACTCTCTAAAGCCAGGAACACAGAATCCATGTGACCGTACAACATCCCAGGCTGCGATTTACACAAACTTCAGAATGAAATGGCTCCCCACTTGGGCACCAAATTCACTAATAGCCTTGTATCAGGCATTGTGGCCCCTGAATGGTGCGCAGCAACAGGTATCACAGTCCACAAAAGTGGCGCCAAAATGGACCAGAGGAACTATTGCCCTATATGCCTGACTAAACTGTTCTGCAAGGCTATGGAGCACATCATCATGGATCTTATTCACAGAGACATTGGTGGCTTCCAAACCTTTGATACCACCCAGTTTGGATTTGTTAGGGCCAGACCATGACTCCTAAACCTGGTAGACTCCTTTGAGACAGTTACCAAGGTAACAGATGAGGGTAAGGAGGTTCACACAGCCTACCTTGTCCTCTCAATGGCTTTCAAAACCGTTCCCCATTCTGGTTTTGTCAACATACACATCCACCTGCACATCAACCCCTATGTCATGAGATGTTATGCAAAGTGGCTCACAGACAGAACCCACACAGTGAGGGTCGCATACCCTAGTTCCTACTGTAAATCAGTTACAATTGGTGTATCCCAGTTCTCGGTCATAGGGCCCCTCATGTTCGGTATATGCTTCTCTGAGGTACAGGATAGCACAAAAGGACTTACCCTGAATAGGTTTGCTGATGACTGCAAACTAGGGGCCATGATTGATTCACCAGCTGATACAGACACCCTCCATAAGGGTGTCACTGTGACGGATACCTGGTGTCAATAACATGGCCTCAAGCTGCATGCCACAAGGTGCATAGACATCCCCTTTGGATTACACCAATCACCTGCTGACTATCACATAGGTGGTAGTCCCCTTCATACATAAGACATTATAAGGGATCTTAGAACACAAGTAGATAGCACCGACTCCTTTGATAACCATATTGCCAAGGTGGCGTGAATATCCTTCTACGTGGCCACCCTAATCTGTAATTGGTTTGTATCCAGAACAAAGGCAGCCATTGTACCTCTCTACTCATGACTTATGAAACACGTTAAAGGGTACAACATCCCATTTGGGATGTACCTTATGAGACAACAGCAACGGCTTTGAATACCACAACATTAACACACCAAGAGGATTACTGACCTCTGAAGGATGACGTATGCAGCCCAACAACAGAAACTCCAACTGTACTAATTTCCATACTGCATACTCAGAGATGATCTCTGCTGAACATACAAGGCCCATGTCCAAAATGATTTTGATGGATATGCTCCACATAAGCAAAAGCCACTGAGAGCCACATGCTCTGGGATATGTACCTAAATGCAACAATGACTAGGACTTGCTGGAGGGATACATTCCTGAACCGGACACTCACCATGCTTTTGATCATGATTCCTATGTACATCAGGCAGGGTCCCTCACTAGCACTCTTCAAGAGATACCTTGATGGGTGCATGGGAGACAGACATATGCCAGGGATCACTGCAGTGGCTCTACTGAACACAGGTGCAGGAAACAAATGGCTCTGCTGTTCACAGGCACAGGACACTAACCTAGGGAGGTGCCACAAGTGAAAACACTGTAGTTGGGCTTATGAATGGACTTGACCAGACAGCATAGTACCTAACTATGAACCTATGAAGGTATTACATGTCCTTTGTGCATGGATAATGGACTAGCTCTTCCATTTCAATTAGCTTTCATGCTGATACACTGTCTGGTGACTACAAGTCATATGTATCCTGTTATTGTCTATTGTACATGCCAATAGACATACCTGATGTTTGCATAATATAACATTAATACTATGTGAAATGTTAGACATATCTACCTACAATACTGTACATTTCACATTTTTGCTACAATATCCCATAATACAAATCATAATTACACAGCAGGACCACCTTAGACATGTTATTCTCAGTTATACGCACATACATATGCCTACTGTTACAGTATATCAACATATACTATCCCCTGTTATGGCACATACTTGTTGGACAAACCCTGCCACTGACAGTGGCTGGAGTGGAATTGTGTTTAAAGTCTTTATGCAGCATCCCATGTGGTGTATGAGGTGTTTACCTTGTGGCCCACAGCAGTACACACAATTTCTACAAGCGTTACTATGCTCAACAATACATCACTACATAATACCTTTTCCCACTATATGCATTGCGTGCACTTTCATTAATACAGAACAGGCACTACATACACTAACATACTGAGTGTTCTACATACCTTCTTACTAGTCCAAGTTTATGAAAATATCAGTCTTATTCCTTTTCTGTTTTAACGGTTTTCTCGTATGCACATACGGTTTGAATGTATGACAAGCCATCCTTTTACACGTAGATATCAGTAACATGTGGTATCCTGCCACCAATTGGTGTTCCAGAGTAGATGATTACATGCACATCAGCTGTGCAGCTACTCTATTAGCCAATTACATGGCAACAGTGGTGTATAATTGCATAGTCCACTTGGGCGTTGTCCCTTTGCCCTACCTTTGAGGAAGACGGCCTGGATGTGTTGTTTGTGATGAATTGCAACTGCTATATGGAGAGACACAGAGATATTTTAACTTCATGTCCCCCGTGGATTGTGTGTAATGGCTAGAGGATGTAGTTCTACATGCGAGTGTAGCTGTTATATCAACCGTCTGATATGAGACTATTGCAAACAAAACCTGTAACATCGGCGTCTGTTCCATTGTACAACAGCAACAATTTCACATAGCATCATTATAGTGTGTCTCTCACAAGGTATGTTAAGGCTTCTGCAGATGTCATTGAGTGAGTGGATGTTTGTGATGTTATTACAGTCTGTATTGCAATTGTTTCGGGTGTGGGGGAGATGTACGTGGGTGTACATAGCAGATAAAGGTTTGTGGGGACTGCATTTATACATATTCCATATGTGTGTGAGGGCTCCTTCCCTAATTGAAGACCTATCATTTAGTAGACAGATACTATGGTTATTGCAGGCTTATTCATTAAGCCATTGTTAATTGGCTCCTATATAGCATGCAGGTGATGTTGATCCTTCATTCCCTCCGGAAATACATTGGTATGTAATGAAATGTTGCTACATGAAAGCTGTCTCGTGTATTTCTGTCACAGATATTTACACTCATTGGAGTTGCATTGGTGACTGAACCTCTTTGGCTTGGGTTGCCACCTTTTCAAATGGCCATAGTGAGACATTTGCAGGACACACATCGGATTTTAGAGGCCGACACATAGCCACCATCAGTAGAAAGTATAGAACTTTACATATATGCCTATATAAAAGCTTATATTCTTGTAGCGGTTTACTTGCTTATCCTGTTTCTTGTTACATGTAGGTATGTTAGATACAGATGACTATTTTATGTAACCATTATATTAACTATGGAACATGCAGAACGTCTCAGGATTGTAGGACATTGGTATTTATACTCATTTTGGTCAGGACACTACCGCACATAGAGGGACTGCCCCTCGCAAGGTGGGACAGGTGTTAACCCCATGTTTAGCTCATGTCCATAGCACATATTTGTAATAGTGTATTATAGCAATAACCCATGCATGGATGTGGGTAATGCTAAATTTACCTGTGGTTGATGTGGTTTGTTCATGAGGACAAAGGCCGAGTGGCCAAACAAAGACAACCGTGGGTAAATCCAGCATTAACCACACCCAGGCATAGGTTATTGCTATAATATAGTCTCCATATCCTTTGTTCATAACGTTTGGTCATGGTGGAATTTGTGATTGCTATGGTCCATGTTGTGCACATATTTGAAGGCTTCAACTACTGTATACGGCATACCCACGGATTCAAGAAAGCACACACGTCCGACAACCACATTACCATTCACAGACTCCCAAACCCCACAATACCGAACACATGAACTCACAACAGTCAAACTCCCAGAACTAACACAAACACAGAACACACACACACACACACACACACACACACACACACACACACACACACACACACAGACACACTGCTACCCATCACATCCCAAAAAAACATCAGACACTACATATGGCCAGGTGGCCATGCCCCATACACACCCCATGTGGGTGGCTTCACCCCCCACACCACACCCCACCCAGGAGTGGCCTTAGGTCAACTGGTGCCCTAGGCAAAGGGCACAATGGCACCCCCCACCACACCACCCAGTGCCCCCATCCTGGTCTACCTACACCAAATAAATACTGGTAAAGTGCCCCCAATAAAGCGGCGCCCTAGGCGGCTGCTTAGTTGGCCTATGTTTAAGGCCAGCTATGACCACATCTACTGTAATAATCTACCTCCGAGTTAGCATGAACAGACACATGAATCAAACACACAGACACAGACACACACACACACACACACACACACACACACACACACACACACACACACACACACACACACACACACACACACACACACACACACACACACACACACACACGCATTACAGTCCCACGGAAACACACACTGCACTCAGAACACACACTTACACACACTACAGCAGTCAGGAACACACTTAAACACAGTACCTACCTGGACCGCAGCACCAGCAGCAATAACTAAATGTCCCTTAACATCGTGATAATAGTACTCGTGGTTCTAGTGTTCCGGTACTGTGGTCTTTCGGTCTTTAAGCCTCGTGATTACACGTGTCGGTATGTAAAGCATTCAGTATTTGGTAGTATCCTATTTATTTGTACCTCCATGGTTGTGTACATGTTGTTAACCTATCTATATATTTGCAGATATATGTATATCCGTATATATCAACATATATCACTCTATCACCCTTTCTATCACTATATTCTGTGTGTGTGTGTGTGTATATATATATATATATATATATATATATATATATATATATATATATATATATATATATATATATATATATATAGAGAGAGAGAGAGAGAGAGAGAACACACCTTTTGTTGGGTACATGGCGGTGTATACTATTTCCTGAACTCCGCCCTTTTCTGTTTTAACCTGTCACAATACACACCTGCCGTTGGTACATCTCAGGTAGCTTAGTGTTAAGTGATTTTGTACATGGTTACATGTTCTACTCCTGGCAGTGGTAGTTTTACCTCTCAGAGCAGGCACTATTAGTACAAGGGTGACTAATGCAGATTTCAGCTGATCTGGCCAGCTATGACCATGATCTGCTCGGTATTCAGCAAAGCTTAGACCTGTTTTGAGCATATCCATGTAGTCATGTTTAAATGATGCTTACTGGCACTTGCAGGTGCATAAACCCACTAACATGTGCTTAAACATGCTCTAATGACCTGCATCCAACATCCATTATTCGTGCCATCGGAATTATGTAACAGCCCTTGCAGGTCGTGGAACTGGGAACATGCACGACACAGTCAGTGGCTTTACCAGTGAGGCATCTGGGATATGTTCAAGTGTTTTGGTGTTTTGTATGTGGACTGTACTTCAGCTGTTCCTCCATACTGCAAACAAATGTATAACTCAGTTAGTTTACATATGAATGGTACCTATTAATGGTATGTCCAAGTGATGTTTAATGGATGTGCTCCAGCTATGGGAATCCATGTCACAGTGAGCCACACACTGTAATGTGCTACACCTTGCCACAACCATAACTGGAGAATGCTGGGGTGACAGATACCTGTCATGGGTACTTCCCATGCTTTGGAACTACATCCCTGATTACATTATATGGAGCCCCTCATTAACACACCAGGGAATCCTTGCAGAGTGGGTGGGGAACAGTGGTTACACCCCAGGGATCACACAATTGGCTCTGCTCCACAGAGGGACAGTTAATCGATGGTGTGGCAACAGCAGACACATTTTTCCTAGGCTGATGAATGCCCTCTGACAATCAGGCATGTACCTACTGATGTACCTAGGAACCTATACATACTGTATCAACAAATGCTGTTAGCTTCATTTACTGTTTAGGTGTTGACTTACCTTGTACCAATAGCTGTTGTGTGTGCAATAGTTGAGGGCTGCCTATGTAGGATTCACACAGTAGATCACCTGTACATAACAATTTACAGGTGGTCATGTGTGTGTGCCATCCATTTTACTGTGTGTGCAGGTGGAGAAGTGTGTCAGTCCACAGGGGCCTACACTGTCAGTGTATGTGCTATACGTTCCCTCTTTGCCAAGGCATGGGCATATTGGGCATGCCTCCATCTGCCTACTGGGGCTGGCACAGGGTGTTCGTGGTCTGAATCCCTCTGTGCCTGTGATGCCCTTGGCAATTGTGTTGGGCTGTGAGGACCTTCACCATTATGTCCCTGCTGCAGCTGTTTCCACAGAATCATATTATGTAGCATGGCACATAATATGAAGATGTGGCATTATACCACTTATGCTACGCCTGCACCTGGTGCAAGCTTCATGAATCCCGGGGCTGATGTTCATAAGGATAATTTGCATATATCTCATGTGCCTCTGATACAAGAGGTTTGGGAGGTCACTTATTGGAAGTTCTAGCTTTGCTGGAGTTTTCATTTTCTTTTTACTGATTGGTTTTTCAGTGACCTTCTCACTCATTGTTTTAGTTTGTTGTTTGGGATATTTTTGCAATGACCCTAATGATAATAGACATCAGTTGGGTATAACAGCCGTGTGTTTCTAATGCTTAGTCAAACTCTCTGCTTGTGCTGTGCTGATGAGGTCACAACAAGGCTGAAATATGCATATCCACAGTTAGTGGGGTTTGGCTTTATTGGCCTGAAATTGTCCATTAAAATGATGAAACAAGTAATTCAGAATTGCCAATTAGCTGAAACACTTGATGTTCATAAGGATCATTTGTATATATCCCATGTGCCTCTGATACAAAAGGTTTGGGAGGAAATTGTCCATTAAAATGACAAAACAAGTCATCATTCAGAATTTCCAATTAGCTGAAACACCTGATGTTCATAAGGATCATTTGTATGTCTCCCATGTGCCTCTGATACAAGCGGTTTGGGAGGTCACTTATTGAAAGTTCTAGCTTTGCTGGAATTTTCATTTTGTTTTTACTGATTGTTTTTTCAGTGACCTTCTCATTTATTGTTTGAATACCAAGAAGAGGAATTAAAACATTGTCCTTGTCATCCTCAACTTGTCTTTTATCTTTGATCAACTTAACAAGGACAATGGCCCACTTCTTTCTTTATGGAAATTCATTCCCTTTCTATATCACCTTGATAATTAATCTGTCATTGGTGTTCTTCTCTTATGTCACTTAACAACATAGGAATGGTATTAAACAAGTGATTACAGGAACCATAAGACATATAATGATGTATAGTTTTAAATAGACACACTCTGAAGGTCTTCCTACCCCCTGCCAAGCACTTAGTGTTCAGTTATCAAACTGAGCACAGCTGTACATTATAACCAAGGTGTAAAGCTATGAGTACCTTCTCAGACATTAAGACAAACCTTCAAGGTGAACAAATTAGTACTTTGCTTGACCTAATGGTAATCTATTCCATGGACAGAGAATAGATTAAGTTAGGAACTTATTCCTCCAATGAGTAATGTTTATTTGTTGGTCTTGGGTTAAGTCCCTAGTACAGATGTTTGAAGAGCGATCTTTTTTTTTTCTTTTTTTTTTTAAACAGCATGTCAAGTAGGATTGAGTCTTTTATCACCTGCAATGTGAGGCACAAATCACCTCAGAACAGCCAGTAGGTTATTGAGTGTAAAGAGAGTTGTGCTAATTTGTTGGAGCCTTTCCTGTTGAACAATATGATTGGATTTGTACATATTAAAAGGTCTTGTATTCAATGACTACAGAGGTAAGATGTCTTTTTTGAATCTTAAAGATATTCCTGTGGAAATTAACTGGGACAGACAGAAGGATGTTCAGACTATACTGGAAACATGATGGCTGAATAAGAAAGCATTGTTTACATATGTAACAAGGGCTGTTATGACCATATCTGAAAAAGAGCGCTATGTATAAAATATCAGGTGTGAGCAGCTTTTTTTGACAAACATTACTATTCTGTACTTTTTTATATTTGGCTTGAAGACATTTTTAGTATACTAGGTATATGCACATCCCAAACCTTACTGCAACAATGTAGTATCAGTGGATGAGAAGATAACTGTGCCAAATGTGCAGTCATCAGCAAACTTAGTCGACTATACTTCGGGGATACTGGCTTGGATAGCTGATCCCTGTCATACTCCACTAGTTACAGTTTCACATTAGAAAAAATACCAGCAGTTTTCACAACATAGGATCTGGTGGATAACCAATTTGCATTCCAGTGGACAATGTTGTCTCTTACATTAAATCTGTCTATTTTTTTAGTAATACCAGCATTGGGAGATAGTGTCAAAAGCAGTGGGAAGGCCAGTAGAAGAAGGGCGCATGAAATGACCACTGTGCATAGCATCTGGAACCTTTACAAAGAAATTTGCTATCTTTGGGAGACAGAAACCTCACTTTACAAAACTAAACCAACTGGGTCTGGATTAGATAAATTGTCTATGTTTGCATAAAATGAGTTCTGCTATGACGTTCCATGCTTTTCCATATAAGGATGATGAGGCTGATTCCCCTATAATTATTTGGACTCATAGAGGAGCACAGGGGAGTCACAGTGGCTGTTTTCTATGCATAGCTGAGGTTGAACTTTTTAAGTAGAGGCCCAGGTACTGCATACATTGTAACAATAAGAATGTAATCAGTTATATTATCTGGTCGTATAGAAGTGATATTTTTAAACATCATTAAGGATGCTAAGATTTGATTCAAGTTGATTTTGGGGGACTAAATTTTCTGAGAAATTACGGGCAATAGTGAGGGTATGTTGGATAAAGTTAGCACTAAATTTGTCTGCTAATACATTTGCAATGTTTGATTTTACAATAGATGAGCTCAGTGCATTGTTACACATTATTCCTTAATTTCCTGATATAACTGAAGCAATATTTCGTTTCTTTTGCTATCCATAGCAACCTTGTGTTCCTACTCTGATTTACATTTTCTATTAGTGCCTTTATGTTCCCTGCTGGCACTTTTCAGTGTAGTCCTGAGCTGGTGGGAATTGGATTTTGTATAACGTTTATCACTATTCTCTTTCATTTATTACACGGTTTATTAATACGTTAGTTCCACCAAAGAGGATGTTTAGGGCATATGTTTATGGACTTTTCTATGCCTCTATTTAAGTGCACGTAAAAATTGAAGGCACATGCAGCAGCCCTTGCAGATGGGTCCATTTGTGGAGGATGGTTGGGAATTCTGAAAAGGTCTTCTACAAGCTGAAGTAGGTTTCTCATGGAGATGTCCCAAAAATGGTTTTGTTTGATCATGTTATAGTACAACTAGGCTTGTCGGAGAAGATGACTAATTTTTGGTTAGATTTAACCGGGCATGAGGAGACGGAGGTTGGAATACAAGTGTAATGGTAGGTTGTCAAGGAACAGGTCGAGGCTATTAGAGCTTCTAATGGATAGTTTTATAACTTGTTCCATTTCAATGTGATAAGCAAGGTCTAGGGAGCACTGAACATATCAACTACTAGAAGTATAAATGTGCCAGTCACTGTTTGGTAATTAGTATCCCCAGGAAGAATGCTATTTGGTTTGGTTTGATATTTAATGGCTCCCTATTGAAATGTCAGCACTTGAAATGCCAAGTACCAAAAAGAAAAAAAAAAGAAAACTTGGGAGAAAAGTGAATTTCGAACATTCTTTATTAAACCCACACTCACCCACAAACACGTGGATATATATATATATATATATATATATATATATATATATATATATATATATGTATATATAAACTTTGAGAAGATCACATACCTTGGAGAAAAGGGAATATCCTAAGAAATGGCCATCTCAGACTTGGTATATGTAAGCCCATTTTTTTGACCATACAGACTTGGCGTGAGTCCTGACATTTCCAGTTGTTACCATATTCAACCCCTTAGTAGTGTTAAGACAACTGCATGATATTTGGTTGATAATGATGAGGATCTATATCTAGCAATTAAATATTAGTTGGATTTCTAAAGAGTGATTTCGATCTCCATCATCTTTGAGCTACAACAAAATATTTATTGCAGTAATATACATTCCCCCTTCCTAATCCCTTACCCTAATAGAATCTGTACCTGGAAGCATAAGGCATCTAACCAAGCATGGAAGACTGATCATTATAAGTGACCTAAACATGAAGTGGAAATTGAGGAGGTTAAAAATTCAGTTGTTTAGGCTAGCATCCTCACGAAATTTACAGCAGTTAGTGAATGAAGGCTCCAGGTTCATCCATTTGACTGCAGTTAGCTGCACTCTTGATTTCCAAGTAACTGATATATCAAGTAAAGTATACACCCTTGATATAATACCTAATTGCATGATATGTTCATAGGTTCATAGGTTCATACTAGGCTATCTGCCCGAGGGCATTTACAAGCCTAGCCCATAGTTTTGTGCTTCGCCACCCCCTTATTATGGGGGAACTATACCCATTATTTTTTTGTTGCCTCTGTGAGCAGCAGACACACTGAGGTCCCTGGGGGTATCTCTGCGATCCATCATCCAGTCAGATTTCTTCTCTTTCTGTAGGCCAGCCAGGGCTGCTCTGCCTCACATATACGATTTTATTATTCCACATAGAGTTCTTGGTGGAATCTCCTCTCTATCCAGCACGCCCTATTAATAAGGTTTAATTCTCATGTCTCCTCTGCCTCTTTGTGGTAGATTGAGATCTACATCATTGAATTTTATTCATCAAATTATTCCTTGTATGGGCCTGTTGATATTCTGAGGTATGTTCTCAAGGTCACCTAGCTGACAAAGCTGGTCGGGCAGCAGTTCACAGATGTTTGAGACCGAGGATCCCGCATGAGACCCTTTTTTTTTTCTTCCAACTTTGTGGCCTCTCAGCTGCTGCAAGTGTGGTCAGATACATTCAAATGGGGCATTGCATTCAACTCAATCATTGGTCTGATGAGTGATGAGTATAGATGGATGAGATCCCTGAGACTATGACCTCCTTGATCTAGATGAGAATAGAAGGTCTTCCATACAATTTTACTTTTGACTACTAACTGGGGTGCTAGACTACTATCAACCTGGGTCCCTACCCACAATCCAGGTCCCTCTGTGCTTCTGTTGTTGTCTGTTGTTTGTCAGGGATTGTAACCTTGTTAGCAGCTAAAGTTACCTTGGCTTGCATTTTTTGTTTATTTTTTTTTTGATTTTATCTCTTAGACCATGCCTCCGTATGTGAGAGACCCTTCTGGCCTCTTCTGGTGGATATGGTTTCTACTGTGTGTTTTCACTTTGCAGCTAGTTTGCTTCATTTTGCAAGTGTATGCTGAACAAGTGCTTCCTTGAGTTGAAGTACTTGGGAAAGTAGATGCCATAGTTTGGCTCTGCCCAGGACTGAAGCTTGATGACAACAATGAGAACTGTCACCAGCTTTGAGTCAACCATGGCGCCAGCAACTCTGACCCAGTGGTTGTCTGTGCATTGCCAGTTTGCAACCCATCTTGATGTATATGGGTTTTTTTCAAATGACCCTAGTGGGGTATGGATCGAAGCCCTGTGGTTGGGCTTTGGTGAGCTGTGTGGTGGTGTATGCTTCAAAAGGCCTTTTTCCTGCATGTTTGATGATCTGCTTTTTGACAAAGCCACAATGGCTTGCCTCCAGATTTGCAAAACTGGGACTTTATTTATAAGGTCCATTATGATCCTCTCCAAGGCTCCTTTGGCTTTTAGTCTTTGCAGGGTCGGGTTACTATGGGGGTCTGGTTGAGGTCGGAATTGGCGTGCAGTTGGACATTTGGCAGTGCGCCACCCAGAGGACAGCCTATGATTAATGAGTTGTCCCAGCTGAGGGTTGTCTTAGTGAAGTGTGGGTTTCCAGCAGTCAGACACCACTCTTGGGTCGGGAACAGCAGTTTGGGACACACAGCGGTCCCATGGATGCTGTGTTTGTTTGGGGGCTTCAGAGCTTTTTAGGGCACTGAGATTTTGGGGCTCAGATGTCCTTGGGCCTGTGTTTCTCCTTTTGGGAGAGAGGGGTAGGATTCTCAATCTTGGTAGCATGTTGGGCGTGTCTGATATGTTAGTAATTTCTCTGAGGTTTTCACATCATTTTGAGAATATCTGGGAGTTTATAGCTAAGTTTCCTCTTATGATTGTCTTTTTCCTCCTTTTGTTTTTCTTCTTTTGTTTTTTTTTTTCATCTTTTATTTTCTTTTGCTTTTTTTTGAAACTTTTAGTTTTTTATTTTAGTTGATCAAGTTTGTCTTATAGTTTATTTATTTGCTTTGATTTTAGTTTTTTTCTTCCTTTTTTTGTAAGAGTTTTGTTTTGGCTGGGGTCCACCAGACTGGACTTGTTTTTTGGTACAAGTCTTTGTTTTGTTTGTTTGGGATTGCCTTTGTGGCTGGATTGCCCAGGATTGGGTAGCAGGTAGCTGTTGTAGAAGTGGCTTGTGGGGCTTTTGTAAGCCCACACTAGATCATAATCCTATTATTTCCATAGAGGCATTTAATATATCCAAAATCCTTCCATACATTATCAAAACAAGGCATTTATCAGCTGTACAACATGCACTATTACTGAATGATCTGCAATATATTGGCTGACATACCCACTACAAGGGTCCAGATCCAACCTTTGATATTTTGTACCCGTGCAAGACAGACTATATCCCTGATAAAAAAAAAAAAAAAAACAGGCATCAATGAAAGCCCATACTTTGGCTTAACAATGAACTGGACGGTCCTATAAAATACAGAAATTTGGACTGGAAAGATTCGAAATCTGACCCAACAAAACACATAGTGCAGAAAACATCTGCTGCTACAGAAAAAAAAAACAAACTAGAATTCCTACTAAAGCTGCCAAAGCTGAATATTTGTGTCAACATCAAAGCAGGCACTTAGGCAAGCCCATACAATTTTTGCACTGGATGAAATCTGTCACTGGCAATGATATTTTCCCCACACTCTACATCAAATGAGCTCACTGCTGCTTTCATTAAAGCCATCAGTAAAAATACATCCTATCCCCCCTTCACACAATGGCTTACACTTCATACATGCAAACATTATAACAACATATTCATTGTGTTTGTGAAGGCTTTTAGTAGCATAAACCACAACCTACTCTTAAACCCTTACCTCTTACAGTTTAATTTCTTTAACTATGCACTGATCTTAAAGCTACCTTTGTGACAGATCTTTTCTTCTTACATCTAACCATGCATTGTCATTCCCTCATAATATTTCTGCTGGTGTCCCTCAATTATCTTACTGATTATATATATGTTCATGACAATACGTACTGCATATATAACTGATGAATTTTCCTTAGACTTTACTAAATTGACATAAGCTGCATATACCATGCAATATTTTATTCATACCTTTGTTATGTTTGTCTTTAATCTTTAGTTTTTTACCTTCTGAAAAGGGGGTTTGTCACAGTCAGCTAATGCCAGTAAACAACTGGAATAAATAAAACAATTGTCAGGTTTAATACCATTTCTGTTTTGTCTTTTCATCAGCCACCTCCCATTTGATCTCAAAATATCTAGCCTAATTCTTTATGTTGGCAATCTTGTGATGTTTGAATCTGACCCCCAAAGTGTAACTATATACCCCCGGATTCACTAATCTTCCATGCAGGACTAGCTTAGTCCTGTACAGAAGTGACCATTTAGGAGCAGCACAGCAGTGCACCATGCATATTAATGAAGGCGCTCTGCCTGAGCTCCTAAACAGACATTGACCATGGATGAGTGCAGCGGGCATGTCTGAGAGCAGAGCTCTCACAATATACACACCCCTGCAAACAAGAACTGCAGTTTAGCAACAGCAATGAGCAAGCTTGCTCATAGGCAGTTGCATACCCCCAGCAACACCCCCAAGTTTATAAGAGCAATAGTTAAAATATAATAATATTAACAAGTACATTTTTTTATCAAACAGATAAAAGTTAACCGTAGGTGTGTGGGTTTGTCCATTGCTTAGCTACGTATATTGCATCTTAAATGGCACAAGAAGATAAATATTAAGATATATGCAAATGAAGCAGTACTACAACAGTGTAGTGGTCAGGGCATTTGCCTTATGAGCAGTCATTCCCGGTTCGAGTCTCACACCAGTACATTCCATTTTCCATGTCAAATCACTTTATGAACAAAATTCTTGTTGCATAACTTACTAAATAACATATATTTGTGTACTGGAGTACTGCATTAAATGCAGATGTGAGGTGTCATTATAATAATGTTGTAAAATCCACAGATAAACAAAAGTGCCCCATACAGTGTATGTACACATGAATCAAGGATACAAATCAAAGGTATAATATGTAATGAATGATAAATCCATAGAGTGTTTAAATCCACCACCTTCCCAAGCACCATATTACATTTCTGTCTAAATTAATGCGGGGGTAAGTGGGAGTAAGCACTATTAATCAGTAGTAAGTGGAAGTAAGCAGATTTAAGCAGTAGTATGTGGGTTTCAGCCCATTTGCACAGGGGTAAGCAATGTGCACACGGGTTAAGCAATATTGAAACTAACTCTCTATAAGCATATTTAACCGGAGGTTACCATTGCTTACCTTTGCACAAATCCATGCAAACTCGCTTATAATTGCTTAAAAGTGCCTTAACCACTCCGTATGCTACAGCCACTGTTCTGCCCAGAAACAAAATAAACAGGGATTGAACCCAGAACCATGTACACTACAGTCACAGTAGTTAACCAGTAAGCCATCACAGCAACACATACAACTGAGGTAACACCAAACAGATCCTCACTATAGGAATATTAAACTTAACATGTGAAAGGAATCTATATACAGTTTTATGTTGTATAACCTACTATAAAACATAAATATGTGAACTGGCGTACTGCATTAAGTCCAGATGTGAGGTGTCATTGTGATAAAGTGTTGAAATCCCCTAATAGGCCCCATACAGTGTACGTACACATGAATCATGTATACCATACACATATATAACATGTAATGAATAATAAATCAATGCCAAACAGCAAATAGTATGCAAATTAAAAATGAAGCAACGCTAAGCTTTTCATAGCCCTGCTTACTAGGTGTAAGCAATGTGTAGGCCAGCTAAATCAGTTTGCCCATTGGTATACCCCTTTAAGCAAGGTCCACCTTAGTTAAGCAGGTTTGTCCATAGCTTAGCATTTTCAAAACCATCCAGTCACAGCAAAGTGTGGGAAATCAGCACTATTTAAACCCAACATGTGGGAATACATCTCATAACTGGTTACAGCTTCCTCCTGTAGGCACTATGACTGGTGTGGGAGAGGGAGTGTACTTTCAGGTGCAGCACTGGGGCATCCAGGAGTCCAAAGTCATGGCAGGACTCCTTGTTAAAGACCATGACCAGAGACTGCTGCAGGGCCAGTACCAGGGTTCCCAATATAATGCAGACGCCTGAGACCATCTCACCCGTGACCTCACCAGTGCCACTGGCATACCTTGAACTGGTGAGCAGGTCAGGCATTACTATGCTGGCCTGAAGCAAAGAAACAGATAGCTATTGGATCAGTGGATCCAAGAGGCTAGGAGGACAGGGGATGTCCCAGCCATGTTTAAGTATCAGTCCACTACCTGTTTAATAGTTGCCAGCTCATGTATATTATGGATAGGTATGGCTAAATATTCCTCTTATGTCTTTGACAGCAGCAGATGAGCAGGCTGTGAAACAGGAAGCCCATGCCTGTAGATTGCAGAGGTTGCATCGCATGGCAGGTTAGTAATACTCTTGCATGTACTGTCATAAAAAATAAATATAAAAGTAGTAGAAAGTTAATTGTCAGTATAAAACCTGTATTGTTTAAGGCATGTACTGAATACACCAGACAATATGGCAGGAAGAGTCTCATATAGGTTGTATGTAAATAAAAGGTTAACAGCCTGACAATAAAGGTCTAACTGCTGGACTACATGTATTTACTTTGGTATCAGATGGTAATGTAGTGTTGGAATCTTGTAATGGTACTGTTGTATTAAGCACTGTTACCCACACTGTGCTACATAAATAAAATGTGTAGGAATGTCTGTATATGACTGTTGTAATCACAAGGGGTCATATTGTACAACTGAGAGAGACATAGATAGAAAACAGTGAAAAGATAGACAACATAATCCAAATAGCACACTCAACTGAGACATGAACTGTTGTACTTTTAGCACACACAGCCATGGTTCGAATCCTGGGAGTGGTAGTAAGCTGTATGCAGAATTGTACCCCACAACTGTACAGATGTGCGCAGAATGTCCAGTTAATTGGCCCATATCTGCTGCCTGTCACCCTGTCCCCGTAGAAAATCAGTGGGATGATCCCAGGCATTTAGGCAGCAAATAATGACATTCAACTGATTGCCAGACTTTTATAAGAACAATCCTGTCACTCTAGCAACTCCCCAAAATGTTATGAGAGTAATAAGCCAAGTATGTCCCATCTCCACCCCCATGTTGTGAGGCTGTGACCAGAGTGTTTGCAGTAACAGAGTGAGATGTATGTGCATAATACTAATGTGGAATCTGGTAATATGTGTGGCAACATTCAGGTGGTGCTAACAAACATTCCCCCCATAGGTCTATCAGATACAAAAACTGTACCTAGAAATAAAAGATTGAAATCCTGGATTGGTACTGTTTACTCTGGTATTGTATGGCATTGTTAGTGTTGCAGTTGCTCTGAATAATAAGGTATTACTCATCACTGTCATTCACACTGTGCTACATAATAAAACTGTCTAGGAAACCCTGTATAAGAGTGTTGTAATTACAAGGTCAGATTGTAAAACCACAGGAGACGTATAGACAGAAATCATGGAAGAGATACACAGCGAAATCTATATAGCACACTCAACTGTGATGGACACTGTTTTATTTTTAGCAGACACAGCCATGGTTCGAATCCTGGGAGTGGTAGTAAGCTGTATACAGAACCATACCCCACAAGTGTACAGAATTGTCCAGAATGACCAGTTAATTGGCCCATATCTGCTGGCTGTTACCCTGTCCCCCTGGCATATCTGCATGCTAATCTCTGACATGTAGGCAGCATTTAATGTCATATATCAGGCCTGTACATATTTGGAAAATATCTATGAAAACAAGCGTGTCATTATACAACTCACCAAAGGTTTATGAGGGCAAAAGTCAAAATATGTCCCGGTTTCAGCTGCATGTTGTCAAGACATGCCCAGATTGTGTGCAATAAGAGATGGACAGGTATGTGCATAACATCAACCTGAAATCTGGGAATATATGTAGAAACAGTCAGGTAGTGTTAACAAACATTACCTCCACAGGTATACCAGATAAGAAGTATATACTGCAAGTAAAACTCAGTTCATGTATATAGTTCTCTACATCCATACCACTGTCCAAATTAAGGCCATAGGGTAGTGTAATAATACCTGTAAGGTA
>NC_056725.1:1067270809-1067360809 GCF_019279795.1 Protopterus annectens | reverse complement strand
CACCCCACCTCAGGCCCACCATCCCCAACTGTACCATGCTAGTGCCAGTGTACACTTGTATGTTTGCCATTCATTAGCTGGGACTAGGCTTTTACATGTGGTGTTCAGCGTTTGGGACACTGCAAACTGACACACATGTGTAGGCCATAGTTGTCAAGCATCTGCAAAAAGGCTGAAGTTGGGGAGGGGGTGTATCATGACACAACAGTGCACTGCAGCAAGGATCCAAAGGAAGCTACAAATGGCTGCATCTGCACACAGTCAGAGTCAGGAACTGGGGCAGATGTAACCCTGACTCCACAGCAATAGTGACGACAGTGTGTGAACTCCAAGGGATGTGCACATGAGTTGACATTGCAATCATGCAGAGTTGGGGGACATGTGCAGGACAGACTGACCATATACTGGCAAATTCAGATGGCCCATGGTAGTATACCCCTGCCAGGAATAGTGACTGCTGTAGTACATATAACAGTGGGTGCAACAAACCATCATGATAAGGGTGTGCACACATATGCACCCATGAAGTGTATGCATCTCAATCAGCATCAGCAAAACTAACACATTTGTTTGATACTGCATTTGATTGTACATGACATATGTCATATATCAGGCTCATGTAATGTTAACATATGCAGTAATGTGGTCCCATGGTATATCAAGGAAGAGGGCATCATATTAATAAGGGTGTGTACACTCCCCAAGGTTTGATGGTTGTTAGTGTAATAGTATCATATTGGTCATACATGCACCGCTGATGACATCTGTAAATCAGATATCAGGCATTCACAAATGACATCTGTCCACATTTCATCCCAGGTATGTTTCGGACAAAACATATGGGCTGTGAGCAGCAGAGCAGACATAACTGACACAGTAATACACATTCAGCAATGGTGTGTACACCTGTGAGGTATGGTGCGCAGTACATGGCGGGTGCTGAACAGGTGCAGTGTTTTCCAGGGGACAGGGCATCACCTACTAATACAGCCCATACATCACACACATGTATACTGTTGCTAGCATGGACTGACTATAGCTTCACTGCATGCTAAGTACCATATGTTATGCATGTTGACAAATGTGTAATGGGAGGTCTGTGCGTAATATCTTTATGCAACCTCACCTGTAAGTGTGTGTGTGTGGGGTTATTTTGTCTGTAAGTGCAATCTAGTGGAGTGAAGGGGGGTTGATGCATGTAGGATGTGTGTGTGTGTGTATGTTTGTGTGTGTTTGTGTAGGTGTCCATGTATGCACATGTGTGATTGTGGGGTTGTTTATACATCACTACTTCCCTTTGGAATCGTGCAGTACATGAGCTGACACATGAGACACAAGGAATACTTGTCTGATATGTAATCTCAGGACAGCTGATAGTATAATAAGGTCTGTAGCATGGAACATGCATTGGGAGGGAAACTAGACACCAGGTATACTGCTAAAATTGCAGTCAGCAGAAAGGTGAAAGACTACCCACATATGCAGCACTACAGATGCATTAGGGAATTACTAGACAACACCAGTGAGTGATTCCAAATATTACTGTTGTCCACATAATAAGTTGATTGAGTAGCAGATCTTGCACTTACTGAGCAATAGTTATGTATGACACTCCAGTGAGTGACATTATAGAGTGACCGTAGTAGCCCATAACATATGGGGGCCATGCTCACGATGTCCGGACATAATCAGGGTGAACACTGGATGACAGCAGTGAGTCCTTGTAAAACTGACTCCAATCAATTCAAAGAGGTAATGGAGTAACAGGTCATGTTTTGTGATCACTTGGCTACGCAGTTAGAAGAATGATAAATTAATGATTGATATTAATGAGTGTAAGTTTCCAAGTGTGATGCAGGATGGGAAACTTACATGACTAAACTTGGGACAGTCTGTAAACTCAGGGACAGGTAGGAATTATGGTGGAATGTAAGGGTGTGTGTGTGTGTGTGTATGTGTGTGTATGTGTGTGTGTGTGTGTGTGTGTGTGTGTGTGTGTGTGTGTGTGTGTGTGTGTGTGTGTGTGTGTGTGTGTGTGTGCATGTGTGTGTGTGTGTGTGTGTGTGTATATATATATATATATATATATATATATATATATATATGTGTGTGTGTACCGTTAAGCAATGACATACAGGTCTTAAAGTGCATTTCTTGTTTTCCTCTCACAGGTGATGAGGTGGGTCAGGGTCCATCCTGCATGCAATCGATGTTGGTGTCCATACAGGCAGTGAAAATGATGATAGGTGTGTTGAGGCACAGGTGGGGTTGTCAGAGGCCGAAATGGCATTATCATTTGATATCCCACTGTTATCCACCCCATCCCCACACACAGTCACAGTGCCTATAAATACCCCATCACCAGTGGTCATAGCAGAGGGACACTTGGCTGTTGGTGGCAGTGGACACTGGATATCCAGCAGGGTACCACATAGGCAGATGTACCAGGGTGCTCATGGGAGGGCCGCTGGTCATCATGCCGCTGGCAGACGTGCCACATCTGGTACCACCAGACACATGTTTCAGGCTGTCATGGAGGCACAGGCACGTATGGAATAGTACACCAGACAGGGTATGAGGCTGCAAAGGGCTGCTTTTTCATCTGTAAGTGACAACATCCATGATCTTGCAGGTGCCCTCCATGATTATACGGATGTCATGGATAGATGGTTGGGTGAAATGGTGAGCCTCATCAACCATGGACTGTCCGTGCCAGAACTTGTGGTAGGAATGGGTTCGACGGCCACGTGGACATTGGCCAGCAACCAACATCTAGCAGTTGACATGGACGTGCAAGGATACCAAGCCACTGGATACATGTCCATTTTCAGCAGAGGCCCGGGAAGAAAAGCTCCAAGGTAAACAGATACAACATTACATATTACAAATAGAATATTTGCAGTGATTACATAAGCAAGCAAGTTAAACAAGTTCTACAGGTTAAAGTTAATCCCGAGTTAAAGTCAGGATTAAATTACACAGTAAGCTGATTAACATATTTCACACATTCTAGAGGAGAGTTAGCCAGGCTTGATACAATGACATAGCCAGTTTAGTGCCAGATGTTGTTTGAGTCTAGTTTTAAATTGACCTAGGGTAGAAAGTAAAGTAATATCAGCTGGTAGATAGTTCCAGGATCTACCTACAGAGTTTGCAAAGAGAGAGTCATTGGCTGTGTTATTAATTTTGCTCATCTGAATTAGTAGTCTGTTAGAGGATTGAAGTGGTCAAGGATTGTTATAGGGGGTGATAATATTTTTAAGTGCAGGAGCATTGTCCGGATTATAAAGGATTTTATAGGCCATAATCAGTTGATTATACTGGATTAGACTGGGTAGTTCAAGCCACCTAAGCTGGTTTAGATTGATGCAATGATGTGTCCTAAAAGGCAGCCCAGTGGCAAACCTGGCAATGTGGTTGTAGCAGATTGAGAGTTTAAGGACAGTCTTATTTAAATTAGAGAATACAGGGGTTGCATACAGAAGAGCTGAAAGAAGGTGAAAGCGAACTATGGCAATTTTAGCTGGAGGTGTTAGGAAGGCTTTTATTCTGTAAAGTGACCCTAGTTTTTTATTGATGGTTTTGATAGATTGGTTAACATGTAGGTCAAATTTTAGATTATTATCTATAATGACACCTAATAGTTTTGTAGAGGGGTAAGGGGAGATTACTGTGCCATCATTTGCATTTATGGTAAAGGTGAAAGCAGTAGACCTATGTGTTGGCGAAAATAACAGCATTTTAGTTTTTTTGGTACTTAGGATCAGACAATGTTCAGAAAGCCAGTTTTCTATTGTATTAAAGGTGGTCTGGGTAGCTGACCATAACTCTGTTGGAGATGTAGATTAGCAAATCAGTGTAGAGTCATCAGCGTATTGGATACAGCTGACTTTTGGGATGAAAGTATAAAGGTTGTTTATGAAGATGGAAAACAGCAGAGGGCATATTATAGAGCCTTGTGGTACTCCAAGGGTGTTAGGTAGTAGTTTAAAGAGTTTGTTCTGCCAAAGGACAGGTTGCTGTCTGCCATTCAGGTAGCACTGAAACCATACAAGGGCTTTAGTATCTAGACAGAATGTTTGCAGTGTGTGGATTAAAATTTGGTGATCAACCATATCAAATGCCTTGGAAAGATCCATGAAGAGGGCTGATGATATGTAATAATTGTTGCGATTATGGTTTATGTTGTTGGTAAAGGCTAGGAGGGCTGAAGTAGTGGTGAGGTTGGAAGCCATGCTGGGTGTATGCCATAAGGTGATTCTGGATTAGGTGGTGCATGAGTTGTCTATGAATACATTTTTCTATAATCTTTGCAAGTGGGGAGAGTATAGCTATTGGTCTATAAATGGGGAATTCAGTAGAACTGCCTCCTTTGTGATACGGGATTACATAGGATATTTTCCAGATGGTGGGAATTTTAGCTTCTACTATGATTCGATTGATTAGTATTGATATGGGGTAAGCAATAGCATCAGCTAATTTTTGTAGGTACACGGCAGGGATTTGATCAGCAGAGAGTGTGGTGGGTTTTAATTTTTTGATCAAGGTACGGATAAGTGAAGTGGCAGTTGGTTGAAAGCTGAATGAGAGTAGATTTCTAGGGGTGCTACCTTCAGGGCCAGGGGAGCTAGGAGGTAGTTGGCTAGCTAGGGCTTGAACTGTCTCAGTGAAGAATAGGTTAAAAATATCTGAAACAACCTTAGGTGGGGTTTATCAATAGTAGCAGTGGGGATAGGGGTAGAAGTTTGTCCAGGATGTAGTAGATTATTTAAACCTGCCCAAAACTTCTGAAGGTTATTTTGATTTACTGTCTGTAAATTACAGCAGCATTGTTTTTTATTTTGCAAAATGGATTTTTTAGTTTCGTTCCTAGATTGCCTGCATTTAATGTGATCTTGGGGGTCTTTAGTAGAATGCCATAAAGCTCATGCTTTGTTTCTAAGAGTAATTTTGAGTTTAGACTCTTTAGAAATCCGTGGCGCAGTTTTTGCCTTTGGTCTCTTTGAACAAACAGGTGCATGCAAATCAAGGATCTCAAGGAACTTGTTGTTAAAGTATACAACTGCTTCCTCTAAGGGGAGGTTTTAGAATAGATCAATTACATGAGTTTAGTTCTTGTTGGAATTTGGCAGGGTCAAAGTGTTTTTTCTTTCTAACTTTTCTGAGTAAGGGTTGTTGGGGGTTAATATCTTTGTGCTTAATTATGTATGTGAGAAGGTGATCACTTACGTCATCAGGGAGGGTACCAGAGGTGTACAGTTGTATACAACTGATTCCTCTAAGGGGAGATGTTTTAGAATAGACAAATTACATGAGTTTAGTTCTTGTTGGAATTTGGCAGGGTCAAAGTGTTTTTTTGTTTCTAAATTTCTGAGAAAGGGTTGCTGGGGGTTAATGGCTTTGTGCTTAATTATGTATGTGAGAAGGTGATCGCTTAGGTCATCAGGGAGGGTACTATAGGTGTACAGTTGTATACAACTGATTCCTCTAGGGGGATGTTTTAGAATAGACAACAAATTACATGGAGTTAGTTTCTTGCTGGAATTTGGGGGGGTCAAAGTTTTTTTTTTTCTAAATTCTGAAAGGGTTGCTGGGGGGGCTTTGGGTGTACAGTTGTATACACACCTGTATAGTGCATCATATATATGGTCATTTATAGATCCCACTGTGTATGTATATATATATATATATATATATATATATATATATATATATATATATACATAGATACATATATATATATATATATATATATATATATATATATGTATGTACATCATATATGTAGATATATATTTATTTATATTGATATATATGTAGATATCTATACCTATATGTGCATATATATCTGTATATGTGTAGACATATATAGATGTGTATATGTATATATATATGTGTATGTATTGCCAAAATGCTGAAATTTCGAATTTCAGCGTTTCAACAGTATAAAGCTGAAACGATTAAAACACCGACACCTCACAACCACAAAATGACAACATTGAACACACCGCATACAGCACACAACACACAAACCATAACACCTACCCCACAAAACACTGAAATACAGCACAACACCACACAGACACACACCTACACTAGACATATGAAATGGGGCATCCCCCCTGCACACCCCACTTGGAGGGCTGCACCCCCTACTATAACTCAGAGATTACACAAATAGTAAAAAAATAAAAAATCACACACAGCCAACACACACACTCTTACCCCCACCTTCCTACCCAGACCCACTTATACAAGTTACAAAAACACTCATGCACACTCACCTTAAACTGCAGTCACCATCCCAGCCGAATACTTCCGTATGATAATGAAGATGCATAAGTGTGAATTCAACATAGTCCTACTTGCAATTATGCACTTTCATTATTTAGAGGTTTCAGGTTCATAGACATGGATTGCTGAAATTCGGTATTTCAGCAATTTACATTTATGAAGTGAATCCATATATATATATATATAGATATATATATATATATATATATATATATATATATATATATATATATATATATATATATATATATATATATATATATATATATATATATATATATATATATATATATATATATATATATATATATATATATATATATATATATATATATATATATATATATATATATATATATATATATATATATATATATATATATATATATATATATATATATATATATATATGTATATATACATATATGTGTCCAGAACATGGAGTGAAGTCATACCTCATCACCATTTGTCTCAACCTCTTAGTGAAAGGGGATGCCGTGTATGTATAGCAGGTATATATGTAGACTGTTGCTATTGTAACAGTGGTTGTCTTAACAGACATGTTGTGTGTGGGAGGTCACATCTGCTATTGACATGTATGCCATCAATTACTGACAGACATCCTAAAGACATCATAGTACAGTACCACTAATAGCACAGTAATTATCCTGTGGACTACAGCAGAGATTTTACCAATATATGTGGACAGTCTGGCACACTCTGGTCAGGCCAGAGGTATACACAGATCCCCTTAGTGCGAGTCATGTGGACCATGCCTGACAATGTGGATGTTAACAGCCATGTACATGAGTATATCATGTTAATACTGGACTACGTATGCCCACACAGTTTATGCATTTGCATACTTCTCTCTGTCCTGACACATAATAACTGCTGGTGCAGAGGTCACATGGCCACATACTACCCAGTAGTGAGTAACACACATATGTACAGCATCCCACAGCTTTTTCAGAAGTACACACCAGTTATGGTGGCCCAGCAACAGTGCAGCTTGCAAATATCTGGACATAACATCACAGTGGTTAATTACACTAAGCTGCTAGGCATGTAACACAGCACTGTGCAAACTACAGGCAGACTGCCACAACACTGGTCTACATTTCCTATGTGGGAATACACATGTACCTGAAAATGTAGCATGCTGTACAGGCATGTCACAACACAGCGTAAAAGACACGTATGTGAAAGTGCATACTCACAACCAATGTGAACACAGCCACAGCCACATATGGCATGCAAGCTTAATATTACATTATATGGACTGTCTGATCAACACCAACCTCATATGTGCCACTCACACACTAACCCTACATATAATGGGTCACCTCACAATGTGGTCCAATGCCTGTCTGTGGTATGGGACATGTGTTTGGCCCTACAAACATGTGAGCCAATAGGGTGCCATACACTGGAGCAGCATGTAACATCAGATAGAACAGGACCAAGAACACTGACATCTACCATGGTCTGTACACAGGCCAAAGTATGTATTTGCAGTGCACCCTCCCTATTGTTATGTTTTCTTATACTTGGTGGCTTTGCAGTTGCCTGCCTATACTGTATATTTGATCTGTGACACTCTTCCCAGTCTAGTGTCATTAGTTCACTCAATCTAATAGAGAACATTTGTGAAGGCCAACCCACTCAGATTCTTAACGTTGAATTAACTTCTGTTCCAGCTTTCTCCATTTCCACTTCCATTGGAAAAAAATTCTAAGCTTGCTTCCCCCCTTTCCTGTGGCAGGTCTTGTCCCGATACGGATTTGTTGTGTCCAGGACTGTTTGTGAGCTCCTAAGCCCCCCCACTTAACTGGGGTTAAACTATTCCTGTCGCCATAAAGTCTGTTCTTCAAAATTTCCCTTGCAACTAGCCAGCTTTTTAGTTTTAGCACGCAAATCTGTTTCTTTGAGCTGAGCACTTGTTCAGAATTCATTGTAAGCACTAAATAAGTTACAAATTATTACAGCACTCAACTTTCCTCACTTGTCTAGAGGAAAACAGTTTTTAGTACTTAATAAATAAGCACCTATTCAGGCATGTCTAAAAGTCAGCTCCCAGAGTTTTCTCCTGTCTACCTGATGAATCTGGGCATCGTGGGACAATGCAGCAATTGCCTCATGTACACAGACAACCCTCTCCTTCTACCACCCAACACTATGACCTGTGAGAGATGCACTTATATAGCCAAACTGGAAGCAAAGCTCTCTTCACCAAAGACTGGCCTAGACATTCAAGAGGAGAAGGTAAACACTTGCACAGCACCACACTCATCACATAGTCCCTCAAAACCTACACCACCAAAATACACACACAGAAGCACAAAACACACACCTACATTCATGGAGGGTCTCAGTACAAATCTTCCCAAACAACAGAGACTTCCAAAGCAGAAATGCAAGCAACCTCCACCCCCCCAACACAACCCAAATGACACATAGCCCACATACTCAGTGTGCCACTCAACTACAGCCCATAAGCTATAACGTACCCAACACTCTAGTCATAGCTGATGCTATAGTCAGGCACACTGATGTTCCACTCACCAACCTAAACAAGGAAACAGTTACTGTCAGCTGCCTATCAGTTGCCAGGATCTGCCACATAATGCACACACTCAGGTCACTCCACAACAAGTACAAATATGACTCAGTCATTGTCCATGTTGGTGTGAATGACCTGAGAAGTACCTCACAGGACTACATGAAAAGAGACATGGAGGAGCTCTCTGATCTTGTAGCCCAGGCAGGTATGACCCTAACCCTGAGTAGCATCCTCCCATCACCCAGAATGATACCACAGTACAAGGACACCCCCACCAGGGACAGAAATATCCTAGACCTGGTCATCACCAACATGGGTGACCTGTGTTCCACACCAGAGGTCAGCTCATCATTGGTCAGATCCGGCCACAAGCTAATCACCCTAGATATCCACATCACGCTCCCAGCCCCCATTAGGAAAACAACCGTAACAAATTTCTCCAAAGCCAACTTCACGCTTCTTAAGACAGAAGTGGCAAACTTCACGACACCCGTGCAGATGGACAACAGAAGTACAACTGCTGAATCCTACACAAATGCACTTTATAAGCATTTACACGAGTGCATGGATCATGCTATCTCTAACAGAACCAAGATGCTATCCTCCAAAAAAAGGAAGCCAATCTGGTGGTCTTCTGCCATAACCTAACTCTACAACTAAAGAAAGAAACTGTTGTAAAAAAAGAGTAAAATCCTACGATTGGAGGAACTTTCTGGTCAGCCTCAGTAAGAAGCTGAGATCCCTCATAAAATCCTCCAAAGCTAGTTATGAAAACAAAATTGCCACTGATTCTAAAGACAACCACAAAGCAGTCTATAGCTATGTCAAGAATCTCAATGGCAACACTCAGATCTGCTCTGAGTTACAGCACAATGACACTAAATATACAGAACCAACTGATATTGCCAACATCCTGGCAGATAGGTTCAATGCTAACTTTACCCCCCTCTCACCCCCTAAATGGCCCATCTTTATACTGGAAGAATGCAAAGTTCCTGTAATCACAGCTGCACAGGTAAAAACCTCACTCTCCAAAGCCAAGAACACAGCATCCATGGGACCTGACAACATCCCAGGTTGCCTTCTACATGAACTACATTATGAACTGGCACCCCACCTAAGTACCATGTTCAATCATAGCCTCACCTCAGGCTTTGTGCCCATTGAATGGTGCGCCATGACAGTTATCTCACTCCACAAAGGAGGGGCCACAACAGACCCTGGGAACTACCACCCCATTAGCCTGATGAGCCTGGTCTGCAAGGCCATGGAACGTATCATCATGGAACTCATAAACAAAAACATTGGAGATCTCCAAACTCTGGACCCCACACAGTTTGGGTTTGTAAAAGGCAGATCATGTCTCCTAAACCTAATAGACTTCTTTGAAGTAGTCACCAAAACCATAGATGAGGTTTAAAGTGGTTCACACAACCTATCTAGATCTCGTCAAGGCATTGAACACCATCCCCCACTCTGGAATTATAGATAAACTCACTAAACTAGGTATAAATCCCTATGTCACAAGATGGGTTGCCAACTGACTTACTGACAGAACCCACACTGTGAAAGTAGCAGACTCTAAATCAGACCAGTGACAAGTGGAGTACCACAGAGTTCAATCCTGTGTCCTCTCCTATTTGGTATCTACTTCTCTGAAGTACAGGCTAACACAGAAGGTCTTTGGCTAACTAAATTTGCAGATGACTGCAAACTAGAAGCCATAATCAAAACTCCTAATGATGTGGACATCCTACAAAAGGGCCTCACTGAGACAGATGCCTGGTGTCAAATACATGGTCTCAAGCTCAATGCTAAAATGCATTGTCATCCCCTTTGGTAAAAACTCTGTACCCATGAACTACCACATAGGCAGTAGTCTACTTAACATTGAAAGTGTGCTAAGAGACCTTGGGACACAGGTGGACAGTAGTCTCTCCTTTGATAATCACATTGCCACAATGGTCAGGAAATCCTTCTATGTGACACACCTCATCACAAAAGGTTTCTCATCCAGAAAAAAAGAGGTCATTGTTCCCCTCTACTCATCACTCATTAGACCCATTATAGAGTACAACGCCCCTTTTGGTATGTACCTCACAAGGCATCTACAACAACTGGAAAGGCTGCAGAAATACCTCACAAAGAGGATTACTGGCCTCAAACAGATGCCTTATGCAGAGCGTCTCAAAGAACTCCAGCTTTACTCCGTCGCATATCGCCTATTAAGAGGCGATCCCTGCCTAACATACAAAGCTATGTCAAACCCAGAGCTGTTGGACATGCTCCACTTAAAGAAATCCCAATCCCTCCGAGCTACATGCTCTAGGGACCTTAACCTTGTCACCACAATAAACAGAACATGCTGGAGGGATAGATTCCTGTCCCAGAGACTTCCCATACTCTGGAACAGACTACATATCTATGTCAAACAGAGCTCCTTATTAGCACTCTTCAAGAAAAATCTTGATGATTGGATGGGTAATAGGAAATTCATCCCGGGGATCACTTCTGTGGTTCTTCTTGACAGGGGCACAGGAAAATAATTTTCTTGGGTGGTGAAAGCCAGGGTACCTTTTTGGCTAGGCTTGTATAGGCCCTAAGGCCAATAGCCTAGTACCTACCTATGAACATATGAACATACTGTCGACAATCACCATAAGTACACAGACCCCACTACTGTACACACAACCACAGAATGCCCAGGTTATGTCCTGAGAAATAACCCCTACTATACATAACATATCTAGCAGTCTGATATCTGATTGGCTTGTTATCAAATATGATGTCAATACATAATGGTCTACACAACATATCCACCTCTTACTGCATGACATATGTACAAAGGTTGACAGACGTGTGGCTGGAGCTACAAACATTGGGCTAATATTGGCATGTTGCTGTGATACCCTCATACATTTACTGTTGTAACAGGGTTTGTTGTGACATATATCCTATGAGGGATATTAAGTCAGTATCTCTCATGGCTGTCACCATGTACTGACTGCAATCCTCAGACTATGCTTCTGCAGTTCTAAGGTGAACTGTGAGTAACACAAGACACATAAGACTCCAAATACTGGCCAGTCTGCAGATAACGATACAGGTGGGTGTTTCACCAAACACATAATACTGTCATGACAGGTATTAAATCATGTAGACCAGTCATATCCACACAAGCCCTGTTAAACCAACATTACTCCAAATGCAGAAGAGTAACACTTAATTCTGTAGTCATGTCTGGAACATCCCCCTCCTGTTTGTTGGCCTGTCTCCACAGTGTATGTTGTTAGAGGTATGTCCCACTACCATCTGTAATGCTGTTTGCCAAACACCGACATGAAGTCCTGCTCACAGTGAATGAAAAGGGCCAACATCCACATGATATTCTTAGTTATAGGAGTGTGTTTTCATGCAATTGGCTATGGGAATGTTACCACAGCTGTCCCATATGCAATCAGCTAGTGGGGGACTGCAATTCGTGCAGAGGCCATCAGCTGGTCATGAGCATCCCTTACAAATCACAAGCTGCTGCCTAAGCAAAGCAGGTGTACTTCTCTACATCCACCAGAGAGGGAGTGAGAGAGAGAGAGAGAGACAAAGTAAGACAGGGTAGGGGTGGGTGAGTAAAACCTATGCATGCTTGTGTCACACACTTACCAGTATGGGGTTTCAAACCTCTGCCTGACTACGTATTGCTATCACATGTCTATGCAGTTATTGCATGTGCCACAGAGATTAAATGTTGGGGAGTTGTCCAAAGGTATATTCGATGGTGAGTGACATCTGCAACAGTTATAAAGGAGGGATAAGGTAGGTGGAGTACACTTGCCTGTCCACATGAAGAGGTGTCAAGGTCGACACAGCCACACTCTCTCATGGACTCACACACATTATCACAGTTGGCAGGGTCAGGATTAGACTTCCTATCTAGCTAGTTTGCCACAATACAGTAAAATGCAGGTATCACATGCACCACAGGGGTTATCAGGATGATATATGGGCAAAGGGTATGCCAGGGTGTCTGACATCAGAAGGCATGCTTCAGTAGGCCAGTGGGAGATGTAGTGAGTGTGAATGGCATCCAAAACATTATACTCAACATACACACAGACACAGGTTGCCAGTACTGACATGCATGGGTGCATTGCTTCACAGGTGTGTGGTGGTTGACTGTGCCATAAGGCTGTACAAGGCTAGGTAAAGGGTATACCTTGGCATCAGGCCACATAACTATGGTCTGCTGTGTGGCTCAGGGGTGTAGTGTCTGGATTGTCCCACACAGGTGGATATTGTATTCACCATTCAGTCATCTGGGTTACTATTGTGGGTGGCCAGTGCTGTGCAATGCTTGCCATGTATGTGTTCTATAGTCCATGACATGGACAGTGTCTGGGATGTGCACACATCCCACATGCATGTTCTGTGACATGTGGAAGTGTACCTGGGGTGTCTGAGGCATGTTGTGTACACATATTGTTATCATCAGAATTGCCATTCCTGGCCTCATGTGGTGGGAACTAGCAATGGACACCAGGTTGAACCTGCACCTACATTGACAGCATGATAGAGGTATTCCTTGATGTCAGTGGCATCTGTTTATAGAGGGCATGTGTATAAGGCACAGTATGTCCTTTGTGGGTTAGATTTGCTGGCTCTACAGTTGTTGTAGGTGTCCAGTGGGGAGCATAGTGAAGGAGCACTGTATGCAATTATGTGCCTATTGTAGGGATGGGACAGGGTGCCAAGCCCTCTGTAGTCCACTGCAATCACACCATGGTTACTACCTGTGGGCAATATGCAGGTTGTTGCCTAGCCGAGTGTGTTTGTTTATGAGACATGGGTTGAGAGTGTCCTCTGGGTAATACAAGGGTTGCCTATACTGTTCGCCAGACCTTGATGTCAAATGTAGTGGTATGGATTGTCTACCCCAGCCTCTCTGCTCTTTGACATCTGTTATCCTTGTAAGGTGGGCATTGTGACATATAATAGCCCACCATATAAGAAATTTGCTAAACCCAGTCCACAATGAGTCCAGTTGTTACACAGTCACAGCTACCTCCACACAGGATACAAATGGCAAACACACACGCACACACACATACACACACACACACACGCACACACACATACACACACACACACCAAGGCTCACAGTTACCTTGTCTTGGATTAGAACTCCTACCTAACTAGTACATCACATTACAGCATTGCACAGTTGCAGCAAATGCCACGGAGATTACTGGGCTACTCTTTACCCAGGGGTGTATTACAAAGTGAATGACATCAGCAAGCTTGCCAAAGTAGGGCAATGGAGGTTGTAATGACTGTGACTGGCCTAAAAGCATTACTCCCTACACAGACAAACACACAGACTGACTTTTACACTTGCCATGTCTGGGAATAGAACTCCTACCTAACTAGTATATCACACTACAGCATTACATAGTTATAGGATGCACCACGGAGATTACATAGATATTCCTTCCTCAAAGGTATATTTCAAATTGAATGACATCAGCAGGCTTACCAAAGTAGGGCAATGGAGGTTGTAGTGACTGTGAATCGCCTCAAAAGCATTGCTCCCTACACAGACAAACACACATTTACACTTGCCATGTCTTGGAAGAGAACTCCTACTTAACTAGTATACAACACTACAGCAGTACACAGTCACAGGATGCGCCATGGAGATTACCGGACTACACCTTCCCCAAAGGTGTATTTCAAAGTGAATGACATCAGCAACCTTGCCAAGGTTGGGAAATGGAAAGTGTAGTTCATAAGTTCATAGGTTCATAGGTTGATACTAGGCTATCGGCTCTAGGGCCTATACATGCCTAGACATGACAATTCCCTGGCTATGTCTTCCCACAATATTTATTTCCCTGGACCCCTGCATAGCAGGGCAGCTGACATGATCCCCGGGATCAGTTTCCTATTTCCCATCCATCATCCAGGTTCCTTTTGAAGAGGGCCAAAGATGCACTCTGCTTGACATGTATGGCTAGTCTATTTCTGAGTCTGGGGAGTCTCTGGATCAGGAACACATCCCTCCAGAATGTATTGTTCATTGTGATGACAAGATATGGATCCCTGGGGCATGTGGCTGTGAGGGTTTAGAATTCTTTAAGTGTAACATGTCCAATAGCTGTGGGTTTACATGGCATGGTATGTTAAGCAGAGATCTCCTCTGAGAACACAATACGTGGCAGAGTATATCTGGATGATTTTCAGGTGGTCAGCATAGCGCATCTGGTTCAGGCCTGTGATTCATTTCCTGAAGTATGTCTGCAGCCTCTCTAGTTGTTGCAGATGTCTTGTGAGGTACATACATAACGGGCCATTGTAGTCTGTACTGGGTCTACTGAGAGATGACTACAGTAGGACAATGGCCTACTTTTCCTGGATGTAAAGCCCTTAGTGGGAGGTGTGCCACATAGGTGGGTTTCCTGACTGTTGTGGCAATGTGGTTATCAAAGGTAACACCACTGATCACCCGAGTCCCTAAGTCTGTTATCAGACTTTAGGTGTTTAGTGTACTGCCACCTATGTGGTACTTCACAGGTACATGTCCCTTCCCAAAGGGGATAACTATATGTTTCTTGGCATTGATCTTGAGGCCATGGCTCAGGCACCAAGCATGTCTTTCTGTAAGGCCCTTCTATAGAATATCCACATCATGTGGGGATTCAATATTGACTCCCAGTGTGCAGTCATCTGCAGCCTTTGCCAGAGTCCCTTACTGTTGGACTGTACTTCACAGCAGTAGATGCCAAACAAAGGTGGTGCCAGGACTGAACCCTAAGGTACTCCAACTGTCACTTGTCTGGGGCTGGGGTTGTTGTCACCTACATTTACAGTGTGTGTTCTCTCAGTACAGCAGTTGGCAGCCCATCAGGTGACATAGGGATTAATGGCCAGCTTGATACATTTATCCATGATTCCAGACTGGGGGATGGTGTCAAAGGCCTTGGCGAGGTTCAAATAGGCTGCTCAAACCACTTTACCCTCGTCCACAGCTCTGGAGATTGATTCACAGTTCTCAGTCAGGTTGAGGTGACATGATTGACTCTTTACATACCTAACCTGGTTAGGGTCCAGTGTTTGCAGGTTGCCAATGTCTTTGTTTTAATTTCCATGATAAAACATTTCATGGCCTTGCAGATCAGACACATCATACTGCTGGGGCTGTAGTTCCCAGTATCCAAGCTGGATCCCCTCCTGTGGACTGGGATAACTGTAGCTGTGCAACACACAGTGGGCACGAAGCCTGATGTGTGGCTATGATTAGATATGGCACATAGGTGAGGTTTCAGTTTGTAGCTGATGTAGTACACAGCCTGGGATGTTGACTGGTCCCATGGCTGCTGTTGTCATAGCTCTGGAGAGTGTGTTTTTTATCTATGTGGCCTTTATTACCAGAATCTGGCAATCTTTCCGTGTTGAGATGAGCAACTTGGGGGTTGGGAGGGGGTTGCAGATGGCACTAAATTTATCTGCTAGGATATTGGCAATATCCCTAGGAGCAGTATATTTAATACCATCCTGTTGTACCTCAGAGCACTCCTGAGCATTGCCATTTAGATTCCTCACATAGCTATGGAACAGCTTGCAGTTGTCTTTGACATATTTGGCCATATTGTGTTCTTAACTAGCTTTGGTGGATGTTATGAGGGATCTCTGCTTCTTACTGTAGCTGGTAAGGGAGTATTTTGCATCCTGGAAAGTCCCCCCATTTCTGCAACAGTTTCCTCCTGTTGTTGTACAGTATGTTTATGGCAGGGAGCCACCACATTTTGCTTCCTTTTCTTGGTGGGGAGTGTCTTGGTTCTATATTGGATGGCACAATTCATACAAAAGTGGATGTGCTTGTACAATGCCTTCATGTGTGATTCAGCAGTCGTCCTTTCAGATCCCATCTGCATGGGTGTCATGACGTTAGTCACATCTGACATGTGTAGCATGATATTGGCTTTGGAAATGTGTGTCACAGAGGTTTCCTTACTTGGGTGTGGGGGTGTGATGTTGATGTTAAGGGTGATTAGCTCATGGGCAGACCTGACCACCGATGGGATGACCACAGGTGTGTAGTATTGATGTCTCATGTTGGTAATGACCAGGTCTAGAATATATGAGCCCCTGGTTGGATTATGGTTTACTTGATCCAGGGCATTGGGAATTATGACTTCCAAGAACCGTTGGCCACACGTGTTGGTTCACAAGTAGTTTTCACAGTTAATGGTAGGGTAGTGTAAGTCACCCAGTATTAGGCTGTTTGCTTGTATCATAATATTTCCCAGTATGTTTCAAATGCTGTAGTGGGTATCATGGGGCATGGTTGGGGATCTGTAGCAAGCTATACAATTTGGAATACAGTCAAACCTTCTGTTAGTTGCACCGGTGGTATTTCAGACACATTCTGTTGAGCAAGTAGTCTGGTGGTGTTAATATCCTAGGTGAATATGGACACTCCTCCACCTTTATTGTTTTGGTCCTGGTTTGGTGGCCAACAGGTGTGGTGAGAGTTGTACCTGGTATTGCAGGGGTGCTCTCTGGAGCCTTGGACCAGGTCTCTGTTACTGCACAGTTAACAATGTTCTCCACTTTTGGGTGTGTGTAGTGACTGTGAATGCCCCCCCCAAAATTGATCCCTACACACACACACACACACACACACACACACACACACACACACACACACACACACACACACACACACACACACACACACAGACACACACACACAGAGTTTCACAGTTGTTATGTCTGGGAATAGAACTCCTACCTAACTAGTATATCACACTACAGCATTACGCAGTTATAGCACACACCACAGGGATTACTGGGTTACTTTTCCCCCAAAGTTGTATTTCAAAATGAATGACATCAGTAGGCTTGCCAAAGTAGGGCAATGGAAGTTGTAGTGACGGTGAATGGCATCAAAAACATTGATCCCTATACAGACAAACAAACACACACACAATTATTTACACTTCCCATGTCTGTGATTAGAACATCTACCTAACTAGTATATGTCACTTCAGCATTACTTAGTTATAGCACGTGCCGCAGAGATTACTGGGCTACTCTTTCCCCAAAGGTGTATTTCAAAGTGGATGACATCAGCAGCCCTGCCAAAGTAGGGCATTTGAAATTGTAGTGAGTGTGACTGGCCTAAAAAGCATTGATCCCTTCACAGACAAACACACACACAGTTACCACATCTGGGATTAGAACTCCTACCTAACTAGTACATCACACTACACGCCATGGAGATTACAGAGCTACTACTTCCCCAAAGGTGTATTTCAAGGTGAAGACAGCAGCAGGCTTGCCATAGTAGGGCAATGGGAGTGCAGTGTGTGTGCATGGGCCATAACCCATTCATCTAGAGGCAGACACACAACACTGAGGCACACACATGTTTATATTCCACAGGTATGTATATGCAACTGCTAGATAACTACTGACTTGAACAGTCATGTTACACAGTTAGCACAAGCATCACAGACACCATAGTGCTGAGGGATACCAGAGGCAAATGTCTACTGTGATTGACATTTTAACATAATGTGGTTTTAGCCATGCATGTTGGGTGGGACAGGCCTCATGATGGGAGGCTCTTTGTCACTGTCACTCTCTTCCACACATCTATGTATGTGCATTTTTGGCCTATTATAGTGTGTTGTCCTTGGATATATGTGTGTATTCCTATCCAATGTGTATGCAAAGCATGACTGGTGTGTACTGAGGAGTGTATGTACTAACATCTGCGACTGTCAGATATGTATGGTCCACTGTTGTTGCAGGCATGGGCTTTGTGTGAGCATGCCTAGTATGACCTTTCAGTATTTTGTTGTCTGACATGGCCTTCATTTCTCTAAGTGTGGGAGCATGCCCAGAATGACCTTCTGTATTGAATGTGTGAATCCATTCTAAGTAAATTGTACTCCAGTGTGGACTTTTGTGTTCTACACCTGAGCATGCCCAGTATGACCTTTTGTATTGAATGTGTGAATCCATTACAAGTAGATTGTACTCCAGTGTAGACTTTCGTGTTCTACACCTACAGCTAGCAACCTGTTTCAGAGGGATATCTGTAGATCGGTTGACAATATGGGGTCAAAATGGGCAAAGGATAGTGGGTTACCATAGTTAATTATGTCTGTGCTGCTTCTGATACATGGTCCTGGTGTGGCAGAGATATTCAGAGATATGTACTGTTTTACACTGTGATGTTTTATGTCATCAAGCACTGTCAGGTATACATATTTGCTTGCAGTGATGTCCTGGGGAACACAGGGTGAATGCAGCTGTGCCCAGTATTGTAGTCAGCAGCCTACATATTCTTGCACAATCATGCCATTCTGGAAGGGAAGCTGCAGATACTTTCTGCTGGGTCTGTGTAAATGGTTCAGCACTTTGGTACAGTGGTGGCTGAGGATCCCATGCTTGTACATCCATCAATGTGACAGTATGGCCATATCCGGCTGTGGCCAAACCTCACACCTGTACAGATTCACACCGGTTACCCAGAGGCAGGGGTCATAATTTTGGACATTACCCTTTCACATTGTGGTTTACGAGCAGGTTTATAGCCACCCATTCTTGTGTTTGCAGCCAGGGATAATATGTCATGGCTGAGTTTTGGACTTCACACACTCCATGGCGCCCATGCTCCTACCCCTCCTATTATTCCATCCTCTTCCAAACATTATGCAAACATTATCTGATATGTTCCCTATAGTTATCACCTCATCCCAGAAGTAATTTGGCGTTTGTCCACAGTTCATGCAGTAGGACATGGTGGACATGTTACTGAGATTTGTCCACATGGCCTTGCATTTGGGTTCTGTGGACTATGTTATGTTGTTATTTGGGAGTCCATGACATAACATACATTGGCAGTACGGGTGAGACACAGGCCTTTGGCAGAGGACTGTAGGCCATTTGGTAGTGATGAAGGCCAGCTGTAGCAGGCCATTGCATTCTGTCACTCCTACTGTCCCAGACTGCAACACACTATATTCCTCTGAGGTGACAGGGTATGTGTGCAAGGTGTTCATGCCAATACTTTCTGTCATTATTGATCCAGTGGTGTGGATGCTGGCAGGGTGCTGCTTACAGCTAGGGACACACCTGTTCTGCATGCTGCATTTTTTAGCTATTGCCATACAGAGGTGGGGGGTCATATTGTACTCATTCCCAACAGCAGGGATAAGACCGGAGAGGTACCTGTGGGTGGTGGTGGGGTGAGCTGGCTGCATGTGTGCTATGGACATTACTTGCATCTGACTCACAAATATGCATGGGGCATTCCATGTATGCTGGCTTGTGAAGGGACATCAGATGTTTCTCAATACTTCATACCTATGACCATTGTGGTCTGCCAGTGTCTGGCCAGACAACATTGGTATTCCCTACTACAAGCCCAAATAATGTGCTGCTAACCTGTATGTACAATTCTAAGGGTGTGTCCATTTGACAGTTACATATTATACACTGTCTGTCTGGGGTACTTCCCCCTGTGTACTGCTTGTATGTCTGGGCCCACATTCATGCCATGTCCATCTATTAGACTGTGACACATATTACTTCCAAACATTTACTATGGCTTACTGCTGGAATGTGTTTTGCTGGGAAGGATTGCTTGTGTCACTGCAGTTGTGAGAACATGGCCCTGTCATCGGCAGTACTGACCAATGGCCACCAGGACAAACCTCACCATGCATACATACTGACCACTCTCACACAATATATAACACACACCAAACTAACACACACAGCCCTGCATATTGTACACATGATACAATCTATCCTGCTACCTTGGCCAACTCAGGTAATCTGTGCTCCACAGTTATTATACCTACACATACATGTTACTACATTTCTACATAGGATTGGGGGGGGCACACCTGACACTTTTACACATTTGCTATGACTGTACTGGTATTTCACGTACTCCATTTCATTCTGTATTCTGACCTTGATCATGCTGACTAGAGGCTTATCAGTGTACTACAGGTCTTAGGTTTGATTCACCTACATTTCAGTTTCTGACTTCTTACCCTTCAGAACTAACATCCCACTGCCTGACCTGTTATAGTCTGTCTGTGTAGGTCTGAGGGTGGGGGGTTCTACATCCCTAAAAATGGAGAACATCGATATCTGTGCAGTAATTGAGACCTGGTTCAAGACTCCAGAGAGAGCACTGCAATACCAGGCTACAACTCTTACCACACTTTCCAGCCACCAAACCAATACTGAAAAACTAAAGGTGGAGGAATGTCCATATTCACCAAGGATATTTACACCTCCAGGCTAGTTGCCCAACACAATGCATCTGAAATTCTCCAGGAGCAACTAACACTAGGTAAGACTGCAATCCAAATTGTAGCTTGCTACAGATCCCCCACCATGCCCCAAGGTTCTCACTACACCTTTCTAAACATACTGGAAAATATTAAGATACAACCAAACACCCTAATGCTGGGTGATTTCAACTACCCTGACATTAACTGGGAAAACTACTCGGGTACCAACACCTTTTCCCAATGGTTCTTGGAATTCATAAATTTCAACACCCTGCATCAACTTATCCATTGTCCGAACAGGGGCTCCAATATCCTAGACCTGATCATTACCAACATGGGAGATAGATGCTCCACACCAGTGGTCACCCCCTCATTGGTCAGGTCTGACCATAATCAATTCACCCCTGACATCCACATCTCACCCCCCAGTAAGGAAACCTCCATGAAAAATTTCTACAAAGCCAACTTCATGCTACTTAAGTCAGAAGTGACAAACTTCATGGCACCCATGCAGATGGGAGCTGAAAGTTCGACTGCTGAATCCTACACTAAGGCACTGTATGAGCACATCCACTCGTGCATGAATCGTGCCATCCCAAATAGAACCAGGATGCTCTCCTCCAAAAAAGGAAGCCAATCTAGTGGTCCCCTGCCATAAACAAACTATACAACAGAAGTAAGAAACTGTTGCAGAAAAAAGGAAAATCCCAGGATGCAAAAATCTCCCTTACCAGCCTCAGTAAGAAGCTGAGATCCCTCATAAAATCCTCCAAAGCTAGTTACGAAAATAAAATTGCCAAAGATTCCAAAGACAACCACAAGGCATTCTATAGTTATGTCAAGAATCTAAATGGCAATGCTAAGATCTGCTCTGAGCTACAACAGAATGGCATTAAATATACTTATCCCAAAGATATTGCCAATATCCTGGCACATCGATTTAGTGCCAAATTAACCCCCCTCTCACACCCTAAAGGGCCCATCTCAATACCAAAAGATTGCCAAATTCTGGTAATCACGGCCACACAGGTAGAAACTGCACTCTCCAAAGCTAAGAATACAGCATCCATGGGACCAGATGACATCCCGGGCTGTGTACTACATGAATTACAAAATGAAGTGGCACCTCACCTAAGTGTCATATTTAATCATAGCCTCACCTCAGGCTTCGTGCCCACTGAGTGGTGCACAGCTACAGTTATCCCACTCCACAAGGGGGGATCCACCTTGGATCCCGGGAACTACTGTCCCTGTCTGACGAGCCTGATCTGTAAGGGCATGGAACGCATTATCATGGAACTTATAAACAAAGACATTGGATACCTTCAATCACTGGACCCCACCCAGTTTGGGTTTGTGAAGGGCCAATCTTGTCTCCTGAACCTCATTGACTTCTTCGAATCGATCTCCAGAGCTGTGGATGAGGGTAAGGCAGTCCATACAGCCTATCTGGACCTCGCCAAGACCTTCAACACTATCCCCCACTCTGGAATCATAAATAAACTTACTAAGCTGGGCATAAATCCCTACATCACTCGATGGGTTGCCAACTGGCTTACTGACAGAACCCAGACTGTAAAAGTAGCCGACTCCAAATCCAGCTACAGACAAGTCACAAGTGGAGTACCTCAGGGTTCAGTCCTGGGTGCTCTTGTTTGGCATCTACTTTTCTGAAGTAGAGGCCAACACTAAGGGATTCTGGCTAACAAAGTTTGCAGATGACTGCAAACTGGGAGCCATTACTGAATCCCCAAATGATGAGGATATTCTATAAAAGGGCCTTACAGCAACAGATGCTTGGTGTCAGAGCCATGGGCTCAAGCTTCATGCAAATAAATGCATAGTTATCCCCTTTGGGAAAAAACATGTATCCATGAATTACCACATAGGTGGCATTACACTAAACAGTGAAAGTGTGATGAGAGACTTAGGGACACAGGTGGACAGTGGTCTCACCTTCAATAACCACATCGCCACAACAGTCAGGAAAACCTTCTATGTGGCATACCTCATAACTAAGGGCTTTTTATCCAAAAAAAAGGAGGTCATTGTCCCACTGTTCTCATCCATCATTAGACCCATTATAGAGTACAATTCCCTGTTTGTTATGTACCTCACAAGACAT
This sequence comes from Protopterus annectens, assembly GCF_019279795.1. Lineage (NCBI taxonomy): Eukaryota > Metazoa > Chordata > Ceratodontiformes > Protopteridae > Protopterus > Protopterus annectens. The sequence goes on along the minus strand of NC_056725.1, from coordinate 1,067,337,510 downwards.
CTGCAACAGCTGGAAATGCCGCAGAAATACCTCACTAAAAGAATCACAGGCCTAAAGCAGATGCCCTATGCTGACCATCTAAAAAAAAACTCCAGCTATACTCTATGGCATATCATCTACTCAGAGGTGATCTCTGCTTAACATACAAGTCCATGTCAAACCCTGAGCTGTTGGACATGCTCCACTTAAAGAAATCGCAATCCCTCAGAGCCACACACCCCAGGGATCTAAACCTTGTCATCGCAATAAACAAAACATGCTGGAGGGATAGGTTCCTAACCCAAAGGCTCCCCATACTCTGGAATAGACTGCTCATACATGTCAAGCAGAGTGCCTCCTTGGCCCTCTTCAAAAGGGACCTTGATGATCGGATGGGAGATAGGAAATTCAGCCTAGGGATCACGTCAGTTGCCCTTCTAGACAGGGGTCCAGGGAAGTAAATATTGTGGGAAGAAATATCCGGGGAATTGTTTGGCTAGGCTTGTATAGGCCCTAGTGTCGATAGCCTAGTACCAGCCTATGAACCTATGAACCTATAAATAGCCATCACTCAGTTGCCTTAGCATAGCCTTTGTTTGTGTTTGCTACACCTGTCTTGCTGGCTAAGACTGTTGTTGGGTATGTGAGCCTCCCTGACTGGCATGTGTGTGTCCTGTGGACACACATGTGGCCCAGCACATTTCCTGCAGTGAGTTTTTCACCTTGTTTAGTACTGGCTACTGTGGTGACACCAGTATGTGTTACAGATCTCATGCTGCCACTATAGGTGTCTACTATCTGCTGGCATCCCATTCAGCCACCCAATTCCCTTGCATGCTCACATCCATAAAATAGTTACAAGTAACAACAGATTCTACTCCATTCTCCAACTGATAGGAAGAGTGACTTATCTTGCGGCTGTGCAAGTATTGAGGATGCTGCTGGAGGGCTGACTATGTTGGATGCACATAGTACACTCCCTATACATGGTAAAGCACAGGTAGTGTCATGTTTGGCATCCCTTTTACTGTATGTGCAAGTCAGAGAGAGGTGTCATTCCCTGGGTTCCTACCTTGTCAGTGTATGTGCTATGGGTTGCCTCTTTGCCAAAGCCTGGGCATACTGGGCATGCCTTCTTCTGCCTACTGGGAGCAGGCTCAGGTTGTTCCTCCTCCAAGTCACTCTGTGCCTGTGCAGGCCTTGGCAATGATGGGGGGCTGTGTGGCCCTGCCATGTGCTGTCCCTGCTGCAGCTGTTTCACAGGATAATATTGTGTAGCATGTCACATACAATGGCAATTTGGGTACTTGTAGCTGGCTTCGCCCTCATGACCAAACCACACCAACCGTGGGTAAATCCAGCATTACCCACACCCAGGCATGGGTTATTGCTGTATTATACAATGATCCCCCCCCATTAATATTCCAAAAAGTGCACGTGATTGGCCAGTGTGTCCATTGTAAATTCTACAATATGCCAACAGAAAAAGGTCCGGTCACCCAGACTTTTTTCTGTTGGTATAAAGTGTCCAAAACCTTTTATTTTTAATAAAAAAAAAATGGATCAATGGAGACTTTCTTTTCTCCGTTGCTTCCATTTCAAAGTATTGATGTACTGGGTATGCATAGGAAAGCAAGTCCCATACTAACCACAGTACATCAACACAAGGAAGCAGTATACCACCACCAGCAGAAGAACAGTAATGCGCCATTATACAAAAGACATTATTTAAGAAAAGCAAGTATTTTTTTCTTAAATAATGTCATTGTATAATAGCAATAATTGACTCCATGGTTGTGGTATATTGAAATTTACCCATGGTTGGCTTTATTTAATCACTCAGGCTTCGCCCTCATAATTAAACCACATCAGCCATGGATAAATCTTCAATATACCACACCACGTTGTTGGTTATTGCTTAATTAACTCATCTTTCTATGGCTATACAAGATCTCTCACTTTATCTGAAGACAGAGCTATAAAAGAGAAAATATTTCACATTTTGCTAGGAGTGATGCTGTACCTTTAGGATATAGTCTCAACCTCCCCTCCATTCAAAAGAGAAGAATGTCAGTGAGTGGCAAATACTGTCAATTAGAATTTGCCTTTTTCTGTTCTGCTACCTTACTCTCCAGGAAGAATGCTAATGTGCCAACCTAAAATATGCTAACCAGTTGCTGACAAAGCAGTGGGTGGGCTTTATCCAACTGACACACACTCATAAAAGTCTAAGTAAAACAAACCCCTCACACTTGTATCAAAATTGTTAACAACTCCGAACCAATATCATTTCAGCAATGTGACTGTATAGAGGCCCATTAATAATGGAATGGCATTCACTGAAACTTAGACCCAGATTGTGGAACCAACTCCCCTACAGCATTATTTTATTTTATTTATTTATTTTACATTTGTTAACCGGGCTAGTCCAACTGGATACATGTCCATTTTCAGTGGAGGCCCGAGGAGAAAAGCTCCACTAACTAATACTTAACAAGCTAAGAATATACAAGTTATACAATAAAACCATTTTCATAAACTTCTTACTGGCTATCTAAGTGTCTGAGTAGTGATAAAGATAAGTCAGCTTCTGCAAAAATCATCTTTATTCTGTTATCTAATTCATCTCAGTTTTAATCCCCCCAATCATAAACAAAGACAGACAGGCACACATGCACACATATTACTTTTAACATAAGCCTGACATATAATATTTTGCTTTAAGCTATGTATATATTGGAAATAGTTGGTAATACAATGGTATAGTATTTACAATGCAATGAAGTAATGAATGTTCCATTACAAAATTCATCTATTACAAATACTTTCCTGTACTCAAATGTACTTTGTGTTTGACCTGGCTAATTTTATGTATGAAATACATTTTGTACTTGACCTGCTAAATTTTCTATATTGAATTCACTTCCCTTTGACTTTGCTAATTTTCTTTATGTGTTCTGGTTCTGTTTTGTGTATCCTGTAATTAATGGCCATCTGTGGGGTGACTGAAATAAGTTCTGTAAGATCAGTCCACTACCCTGTCTAACAAAATAAATAAATAAATAAATTTAGGTTAAAAAGGTTAGGTCAAGGTTAAAAAAGAAGAGAGACTTACTTTGCTTTATGGTCAAAAACACTGGTTAATGAAAAATAACTTAGAAAATGTGTGCATACACACACACACACACACACACACACACACACACACATACATACATACACACATGAAGGCGCACATGCATGCATACATATATGTATACATGCATAAAGACATGCATGTGTACATACATACATACTTGCATATATTCATACACGGTTTGCATACATACATGTATACATGCACACATACATCCATACATATACATATAAAGGTGTGCATACACATCTGTATGCATGCATACACACATAAAAGTGTGCATACATACATGCATGCATGCCTACACACATGAAGTTGTGCATACTTACATACATGCATACACACATAAAGACAAGCTTACATACATGTATAACAACATAAAGATGTGCATATATACATACATACATAAAGGTGTGCAAACATACATGCATACACACATAGAGGCATGCAAACATACATGGATATACACATAAAAGTGTGCATACTTTCATATGTGCATATAGGTCTACTTTCTTAATTTTGAAGTTTCAAAACTTCAAATTTCTTATGGTAGAGACCATTAAGATCAAAGTTTTGCAACTTTAAAATGTAAATAAAAAAATATATATTTTTTTACTTTTTTGCAGGGGCCCCTACACCCCTTCACCCCCGCTAATTAAATATACCAAATCTGAGATGACACTACAGTGAGGAAAATGGTAAATATACCGTTCTGTCCTGTACAGCATTCTCCATTAAAACAGTTCTGAAACTCAAAGTTTTGAAATTTCCAAATATAGGAATAAACCTGTGCATATACACATGAAGATGTGCATGCATTCATGCATACATACATGAATACACACATAAAAGCATGAATACATATGTACATGCACACACACACAAAGGTGTGGATGCATGCATGCATATCTACGTAAAGGCATGCCTATATGCATACATACTTACATGTATACTCACATAAAGGTGTGCATGCAAACATGCATACATACATGCATACATAAATTACAGAATCTGACTGACAGCACTTCCCATGGCAAGAAAACAGATAAAAGCCAAATAGATGGGTATTAAGTTCTCTCCTTCTGCTGTGGGCACATCATTCATATATGAAGTAACTGTACAATCAGTATTGATGGCCTTTAAGGTAAAAAGCAAAGAATGTAATGAACTTTTTTTTAACTATTATAGAAATAATTGCTACAGTAATATGATGGTGTTTCCAAAATTTTTATTCATCTATGCAATTTGGCTCCTCAGTATGTTGCAGTGCACTATATAATTGACGCAATGGCAATAGGTCATGAGGTTATAAAGGAGAGGAACTAGCATACAGTTAGCTCCAAGTTTGTGAATTATCCCCTGAAATAGAATCACAAAAATATCATAGAACAGTAGCACTGGCAGTTATCTCAGATTAAAGAATACAGGATAAAAACTGATCCACAAGATTCAGTATACAAGATTGGTACAATTGATCAGGAGTAGAGCCCATGGAATGGCTTGAAAAGGGTCTTAAATTAGCAGCATGGCTATTGAAAGAGTTTACATTACTTTCATCCATGATGATCTCCAGTTTGATGAGATGAATGTATTAGTCACAGTAATGTAATTGTTGCTGATTTATGGTGCTTGGAATAATTCCCTGTAATTTCAGAAGAAAAGTCTAAAGTGAAATGTAAATTCTCCTCACTGAAAAGGCAGTACAATCCTTCAAGGGGGTTACTTCCCAATGCCCTGTGAGTGTCATTAACTATTTTATGGCAAACGTACTTGATAACCCATTTGTTGCAGACATCTACAGAGTGCATTTATGAAAATAGCACCCCTTTATTACAACTTTTATTAGACCTTGTAAGGACAAATTCCTTTTTGCACAGTTCAAATGACAGCCTTAGTAAAAAAAAAAAAACAAACAGCCAAAGTACTGGTTTGCTCTGTGTAAAGTTGGGTTTACCATCATGCAATTAATGGCCATTTTTGTTGTGGCTAACATTGGTCATGTTAGATCAGTACAGTATCCTGGCTAGCAAAATAAATAAATAACATTACTATATTCTAAAAGAAAATTAGATATGTTTGTTAGAATCCGTAATATATCCCATGTGTCCCTTCTCTGTGAACATGTCACATATCATGTTAGCAAATGTAGAACAGACTTCCTGTCTTTAAAACTTAGAACAGAGGGAGGTGGTCCCCCAAGATGTAGATTCTTTTTCAATGTTCTTTCACCTCAAAGGAAGGGTACTTTTTTGTTAATTTTAATTTTGTTTTTCAATCACTTCTGGTTTAAATGTTTAACCTATACCCATTTTAAACAATGTCATATTTCCATTGTACAGTGTCAGTTGTGTTATACTGACACAATGCTGCAGTGAATGTATGTGTGCCTCCAAAATTTATTCTAAAGTTTGTGTCTTTGCCTTTCGACTGTTTTATTTTTAATTCCACTCTCCAGGCATGTCTCTTGAAGCAAGACCTCCTGAATAGCTTCATATAAGTTTCATGGATTGTTACTGTGTTAGATATTCTCACCATGCATTCTTATGTGGCTCAGTTTTTTTTTCACACAATCAAGTCTTTCCTTTATAAATGCTTATTTGCTTATGTGGATTCTGATGGTAAAGTTTCTGTTCTTTTAGGATTCAGGACATTTTAATGTCATGGTGTGCATGGACCCATTCCATGTGGCACATCATACTTCACATTCAAGTGCCAACTTACTACTGCTTTGCAGAGTCTTTATCCTTTGACACGTACAGCAAAATAAGAATGGTGACCTTCTCTAATTTGAGAGGTCATAAGTATAGAAGGCATATTTATATTTGCTTGAAATTGATGTTTTAGTGTCCCTTTTGCACTGGCATCATCTGGATGTATTTAGTATGACTATTTAATGTTATTTTGCTTTTATTTTGCATGCCCCGTTTATTCTGATTTTGTACTTCAGTTTACAAAGAAAAGTGAAGTGAAGGAGAGGTTATTTGAAAAGTTAATTCTACTGTTGGCCTTTCTGGTTCAGCTACATTATTAGCCTTTCTTACTCTTATAGTTGACACAGGCTGATCCATATAAGCAGTACTTCAGTAAGTCTGCATTCATCAGGCTTCTTACAGCTTGTCTCTTATTACATGCTCAAACGTCTGAGAAATCTCAAGTGGATTAAAACTGTCACGCTGCTGTGTGCTTCACTATGTGATTGTTTACCAGGGTACATTAAAATGTCCACATGAAGACATGCAGTTGTTTGCAGCTCATGCTAGACATCCTGCATGTGTTTATATGTTGCACTTTTTTCTTCATATCTTATGAACAATCTCATTGCCTTTAGTTGCCATTATCAACCTCTCGTATCATGGCTAAAGGGCCATTATGAGCCATTATGTGATATTACAGTCATTACGAAGTATTATAATAATTAGCTGTGAAGTGTCTTTTCAAGTCGATACGAGTCATTACATGACAGGAGTCATTATAAATTATTATGAAGTACAGAGTCATTACCACGCAAGTGTTTTTTTTTTTTTTCTTATCAGTAGGCCATTACAAGCCAAATGCCATTTTGAGTCATTATACAACATTATGAAGCATTACAGCCCAAGTGCCATTATAGCCATTACAAGTAGTTATGAATAACTATGAAGATTCCTGCTTTACACACAGTACCACTGTTAAAAAATCATGCATGCATGTATTCAGTGTTTTTTTTAAACACAAAAGTGACAAAATTTTAGTAGTGTGCTGTATTGTAGTATGTGTATATTATGCAAGGTATACAGGAAGTTTTCAAGTTCCCTACACATCTTCATGCTTTACTAAACCACACAGTCTAGCAGTCCAAATGAATTGTAATACTTTCATATGATTTTAGCATGTTAAATGTCAGTAAGTTGTAGAAGAATATTATTTCAGAAGAAAATGGCATTAATTTGTCAGAACCTGTATTCTACTGTATCTCACATGTCCCTTGTCAGTGCACATGTCCCTAATCATGGGAGCAAGCCAATATGTGGTTCTGCAGAAGTGACAGCCATTTTCCCTTAGACAGATTACAACCTTCTGGAGCACACAGTCCATCTATCCATGCCAATTTCTTCAGTTAACCTTTTAACAAAGTGTGCAAATATCAGATTTAAGTAAACTTTTTCACCAAATTGAATACTATCCAAAGAATTATTTCATACATGTTAGTCACCGTAGTGGAAAATTTGACTCAGCCGTGGTTAAGCATGAAAAATCCATTCAATAATAATGAGTCACATCCATCTCCTACAGCGAACAAGTGAGCACCTATAGCGAGCAAGTGAACAGTCACCACCATTTACAGTTTACCAAGCAAGCAGAAGCAAGTAGATTGCCATGCCTTTTTATTTCATGTAAATAAAATCATGACAAAATGAAACTGCATTATCAATAAGTGGGACAAAATGTTTTGAAACTATGCCCCCTCCTCAAAAATGTCAAACAGACATTTAAAAATCAATTGACTCTGACATTTAATTTTAGGCACATTGCAGAATTGAAGGTAGTGCCCTTTTAGCTAAGTAGCTTATTTTACCTAAGCTGCTTATATCACACAACTATAAACACTATATGCTGGTAAAAAGGAACTGACTCTCATATGCTCTGTAAGACCTAACTAGATCACCTCCATGTCAACTTTACAGATGAGTAAACAGGATCAGCACTTTAAACATTTACTCAAATCCTTCAACACTACACTAGTTTAATGCATCATCTCTGAACATTCTGTAGGAGTATTGCATCTGTTTCAATCTGCCATAACTTATTATTTGAATAAATGGAGTTCGCAACAAAAGCTGAAGTTTTCTGTATTCCTGTATAGCTTGCTGTCACATGATCTAGAGATGTCAGCTTACTTCAGTCTGTAGTGAATCTAAATCTAGCAACATAAGAGTATGTTTAAAATTGCAAGACTCCTAGGACAAGTGTGGAATAATACTGACACAATGCTATAGTGAATGTGTGTCTCAATGAGTTTTATGGCTGCTATTACTTATTTAGTGGCAGCTTGTTATCCAGGTATGTACCGCTGGTCAAAGAGAGCTTACAGCAAAAGTCGAGGAGGAAAACTCCTATGAAACAGACAACAAATATCACACTAAGAAAGCAAGGCAATGAACTGTAAAGGAAATAAACAGTTTAGTAACAATGCAAAGACAGCACTTGTAAACAGACAATATTGAGCAACTTTAGATTATGCCTTTGTTTAAAGCACACATACAAAGATTAAGATAAACTCTTTCTTGGCTAGTAAATGAGTGCATATAACTAAACAAGGTAAATAGTAATAAAGTAATATGAGTTGTCAACATTAAGAAAAATGTAAGGTAATATAGCTCTTATGGATAGAAATAAATCCATAATAGATAGAGAGATGGGACATTAACTGTAATGAGGTATGCAAATATATCTAACCAATAATTAAACATGCTGCAAAAAAGCATTTGGTAGAATGATTAAGGTTTCCCCCTTACAGGCAAAAGGTGCACACAAGATGCAAAGTTTGATTCTGACCTTTGGCTACTGGCTGCAATTGTAATTATCTGTAGACTGCTTGCCTAATATAAACCTATGTCATAATTGTGTTTTGCTACTGCTGAGAGAAGGAGCTTACTGACATTATTTTCTGGAGACTGCTGATCACCAGAAAGACTGATAAATACTTCATATCTGCCAGCTTGGAATTTGTGTTTATATTTTGCTCATGTGGAAAGAAGGAGCAGAGTGCATTGATTCCTTTTTCTGTTTGTGTAGTGCATGTCTGTGTTGGACCTTCCTAGTTGGTCTTGTTGCTGTTCAAGGCATCTACACGAAATGGCTACAACAAGCCTTCAGACAACTGCATTATTTGGGACAAGACTGTTGATCACCAAAGAGTCTATGGCCTGCTTCTCAGCTTGGGATTGGTGTTGTTGTTTTGCTTCTCATGAGAGACGAAGCAAAGGAGCATTGTATCCCAACAGCATAAAGTTATGGTAAAACCAGCACTAGTACTAGTCAGGCAGTAGTTAATCAGGTAAATCTCCTCATTTCATCATTTTTGACAAATGTATTTTTTTCTTTTCAGTAAGTAATGCTTGATTAGCTGTTGTCTAACCTAACATTAGAATAGCTCCCTAAATAATTCACCCATACATTATCAATATCTGCTTATTACTGTCCCCTCACGTGTTTGGCCATACCCTGTATAGAAGCAGATACTTTTGCCTGCCATTTTCCTCTAAAAGTATCCTTGAGATGTTTCCAATACCTAGTAGCACATAGGGTAACCAGTTTGCAGTGACAGGCACTGCCCCCAGAGCTGCAAAGCAGATACTCCTGACATTACTTTATATTCTCACTGCAACTGTCTGATAAATAAAAAAGGGCCTGTTGCCATGGATATGAACTTTCCCACTGTCTCCATAACTAGCTTGGTGTATATGGGCATATTGAGGCAATGTAGACATTGTCTCATATTTACAGACAACCAGCTAATTCTCAAACTGATAATGGTATGTGAGAGATATATTTACACAATGTTACTGGCAGCAAAGCTATTACATAAAAGCACAAGTAAAATCAATCAGGTTGCCTCTAGTACACACGCTGTACCCATCACACACAGTTCAAAGCAGACACATAGACCTGCATATGCTGAGGCACTTAAATGTAACTTTCCTAAAACCAAAGACCTACTAGACAAATTGCACATATCAAATACCCTCAGCAGCCCTGAATGTGATATTTAAAAACAATACCCACATCAACACATACAGCCACATCTCATGGTGACTCCACACAATCCAACATTTTAGTCACTGGAAACTCCATTGTGAGAAACACTGATGTCTGTCTTACCAGGCTGAATAAGAAGAAAGTCATGGTTATTTGCTTATCAGGGGCCAGGATCTGCTACATTATACACACACTCAAGTCACTGGACCACAAGTACCAGTATCACTCAGTTATAGTCCATGTGGGTGTAAATGTCTTCAGACATACCTTCCTAAACTATATGAAGAGAGACATCATGGAGCTCTTGGCATATGTGTCCCAGGCTGGTAAAAGTCTAGCACTGAGCAGAATTTTACCTTCTCCAACAATTATGCCACAATACGAACAGAAATTACTGACTTTAATAATTGGCTTATTTTTTGGTGTCATTCTAAAGGGTTGCAATATTTGTCAGCATGGAAGGAGATGGTCAACAGTCCACACTGCTTTGCCAGGGATGGTCTGCTCTTCTCCCCTCTAGGCATTCAAATATTAGCTAACACATTGTTCTCCCCCACAGTGCCTTTTTTAGACACTGCCAAATTGAAAATACATCAGACATAGCAAAGGAAAGCCATGAAAATCTAAAGGTGTTGCTGCTCAGTGCTAGGAGTCTAAACAAGAAACTCCACTCCCTACTAGCTCTACTCACCCTAGAGAATGCTGACACCTGTGCGATCACTGAGACATGATTTAAAGTCATGGACAGCACACCCTCAGTGCAAGGCTATAATGCCTTCCGCACACCGGCTACTACACAGACAAGGACATAAGGTGGAGGTGTCTTGATTTACATCAAAAATAAATATACCTCAAGGCTAGTCAAAGAAGACAATGCATTTGGCTTCTCCATATCACCATAGACAACATGCCATACTACTCCTTTGCAAGCTATAAGTCCCCCTCTATGACTAAGAAAACCCATAACATGTATTTAAACATATTGGAAACACCATCTAACCCAATACCATATTTATGGGTGTCTTTAATTATTATTAACTGTTAATCAGAAATGACACTAAACATGCAAGCACATAGATTCCTGGATTTGTTAAAAAAAAGTCTCCCTGGACCAGATTATCAATATGCTGACCAGGGGTACAAATATACTGGATGTTGTCCTCACTAATATGGGAGAGTGCTGCACACCCCCTAGTGTAATGTCTTCTCTGGTAAGGCCATACCAGAAAATGGTCTCATCTGAAGTAAAAAATAAAACCTCGAACTCTAGCTAACACTGAAATGTTCAGGAACTACTCTAAGGCTAACTTCCTGCTATTAGGTGATAAGGTTTATGGGTGCTTGAAATTTCGGCAGGTTGAGCAAAACTGCTGCCTATGCAAAACTGTTCACAGAAACCCTATGCAATCATGTTAATAGCTGCACAGAGGCAGCTGTATCCACCAGGAAGAAGTACAGAACTAACTTAAAAAAAAGCCACTGGGATGAAATCACATCAATAGGCTGTACAACAAAAGGAAGTAAAGCATGACAAAAGATAGGACGTGTAGCATCCAGAAGGATAAAAACATTATCACCAAATTAAACTAAAAGCTCAGAGGACAAATCAAGTTGACCAAAGCCAAATTTGAGGTAAAGCTAGCCTCCCAGGCAAAGGACAACAACAAAGTATTGTTTTAACTTTGTCCACAACCTCAAAAGCAATACACAATTGTGTGCAGAGTTCATTGTTAATGGAGCCACCTATACTGAGCCAGAAAATATATCAAACCTACTGGTAAACACATTCAGCTCTAACTTTACCCCTCCCTCCCTCAACCTCCACTCAGGAAATACCATCAGATATAACTCCCCCTACTATCACTAGAGAACAGGTCCTTGATACTCTCTCTAAGTCCAAGAACACTGCATCAACAGGGCCAGGCAATATCTCAGGATGCATTCTAAATAGCATAAAACATGACATATTAGGCCCTCTGGAATTGCTATTTAACTGTGGCCTCCAAAGAGGCTTCATGCCTCATGAATGGAGAACAGCAACAGCCATCTCTTTGCACAAAGATGAGGCATATATGGACACTGCAAACTAGAGAACCATAAGCCTCACTAGTCTCATGTGCAAAGTCATGGAAATAATTATCATGAAAATGATTGATAATGACATAGTAAACCTCCAGACACTGGACCCAACCCAATTTTGGCTTTGTTAAGAACAGCTAATGCCTACTTAACCTGGTGGACTTCTTTGATAAGGTCACTAAAGCAGTGGATAAGGGCAAAATGGTTCACACTGGTTACCTTGACCTGGCCAAGGCATTTGCCACAATACCCCACTCAGGCATTGTTGACAAACCTCAAGAGGTTAGGTACAAACCATTATGTCGCCCAGTAGTTAGACGGCTGGCTCACAGACAAGACACAGGAAGTTAAATTAGGGAATCCACCTATACAAAGAGGCAAGCTATGAATGGAGTCTTTCATGGATCGGTTCTGGGACTTTTCATTTTTGGCATTTACAACTCTGAAGTCAAGGCCAATATCAGGGGCCTCTGGTTGACTAACTGTGCAGATGCATTGATTATAGAAACCCTCACCAACACAAATGTTTGCCAGGAAGGGCTGACAGAGGCAAATAACTGGTGTCAGAGCCATGGACTAAAACTAAATGCCAATAAATGCATAATAGTATCCTTTGGGTCATCCAGCCCTGGTAGCTATCATATTGACAACACATCCCTTACAGTTGACCAAGCAGTTTGGGACTTGGGGACACACATAGAATGTAATCTAGCCTATGAGCATCATGTGTCTAAACTAGTAAGGAAATAATTCTATTTTGTGCAACTTATAAACAAAGGTATGGCATCCATGTCCAAGGATGTCATTGTTCTTGTATACGGCTTTCATCAGACCTATCACTTAGTATAATTCCCCCTTTGGTATATACCTAACTAGGCTCATCCAACAACTGGAATGTCCACAGACTTCCTCACTAAAAGAACACAGAATGTATGTAACATGTCCTATGCAGACCACCTCATGGCTCTGTCTCTGTATTCTGTCTCATAAAGGCTATTAAAGTAAGATCTATGCCTAGCATACAGGGTATTGTCAGACCCCACCTTGATGGACCTCCTGCATAGCCACAAAGCAAAGAGCACCAGAATTACCCATTCTAAAGGCTTTAACCTTGCCTGTAATATAAATAGCGGGAGAGACAGGTATGTATCCCAGAGACTACCTCTTCTCTGGAACAGGATCCTCATCCATGTGAAGCAGATCTCCTCTCTAACCCAGTTCAAATCTAACTTCAACAACTGGATGGCGAACAGGATATTGATCCTTGGTTTAGCACCTATGTCTCTAATGAACATGGAAGCAGGACTATTCGACCCCAGACTGTTCGCCCTCAAATATATTTACCTTCTGAAACTTTGGCCATTGGGAACTGAGAAGGACACATACAGCAGCCGAGGAGTTCTCACACCAGTTCATCCAAGTTCTTCAAGTCACACAAAGAAAGCTGGGGTGCCTTTTGGGGGTAGATGAGGAGGTTGGTACTTAAGTTCATGCTCTCTCTCTCTTCTTCCTCAGGCCTGTTGCTATCATCCAAGCTCAAGTGATTCCTTATTTCCTCCTCAGTTTCCTCCTCTATCTGGATAAGGGTTGGGGCTAGCATTCAAAATGTGTATCCCCACCTTGCCAGCTCCAGCAGGCAAAGTACAATGTGCTTTTCATTTCTCTTTAATACCAGGTCATTAGTTTCAAATATAAGTACATCTGGAATGGCTAGCTCCTGTCTGCACAAGTGGATAAAGTTGGAGATATTGTCCCTGGCAAAGAATGAACTAGGAGTCACATTACAGGCCTGGAAGACTACCTCCCCTTGAGGAATCTTTAGGGTTTTGATAGCTAATGGATGACTCTGTTCAAATTCCTGAGCAATCTGGTTGACATTGTTTGCATGCTGGCATAGCACATATCCACTCTCTAGTACTTCCAAGAAGTTGTCAATCTGGATGTCTAAATCATATAGGGTGTTAAGCCATTCCGCCAAGTCCTTCTTCATAGTAAAGAGGTACTCTTCACTTGACTTCAAAGGACGAATACGTTTGCAGGCCGCAGACTGGATGTTGCTCTGATCAGCCATCTTCCAGTATTATAGTTTTATAAACAGCACAGAGACTGTTTTCTTTTCCCAAAGTAGCTCATCCCATTAATTTATGCATGCAAAATGGATTCCTGCTAGCAGCATAGCCCCAATCAGCTCTAAACATTTACCATTCCCAGCTACAGGCAAATCCAGGGAGTAGTCCGTCAAGTTTAGTTCACAAGTAGAGACATGCACGTTTTTAACAAAACTGTGGAAACAGAGCAAAGTTTTGTCACTAAATATCTAAAGATTGGATGTTTTAGCAAAACACCTTGTACATGTGCCGTGCATCACTCAAGCTGGTTTCCATCACTGTGCAAATTCAACTGCTCAATTAGCACTTCAGGTGGCCTAGGACTTTAAGAAATCCCGTGGTGCTAAATGCAGGACCCATCCTTCATCGTCACTTACATCCCTAATGTACTCAATAATTTGAACAGAGCATTACTGTCAGTCGTAAGAAAACAGCCTTCACCAGACTAACCATGTAAGAGGTATCCGAGGAAAACTCCAGTCTCAATACAATAAGCAGCAGACATCATAATGATTATCCCACAACCAAAGGACTTGAGATCGCTCATTCTCAGGGTCACAGACTCTCACAGCACAAGGGTCACATGTATTGCTGTGATGAAGCAATGGGTGTTGGTCTCAAGAAAGGTTGCACCTCCCAGTGGGAAGTGCTGGTACCACCTCCCTCTTCGGGAATCAAACTTGGGACTTCCACACCATACTGTTTAACTTTCTTCTTAGTCGATCAGAAGAATTTGGTCTGTAATCATAGATTATTTTGATGCTTGTCCTTCAGATTACACCTGGGTAGAATTCTCCCACAGAACCGCAATCAATTTGAGGCTGCTGTTTGGGTTCAACCGTTCAGGGTCAAATCGGTCAAGTGTGTGTGTGTGTGTGTGTGTGTGTGTGTGTGTGTGTGTGTGTGTGTGTGTGTGTGTGTGTGTGTGTGTGTGTGTGTGTGTGTGTGCATTTTGCTACAATGGTCACAGTGAGTTATGTTACAGTGAACACAGTGAGTTGACCATACACATCTCAAAAGCTAACATATAGGTCAGTATTATAATCAGGGGCTTCGCAAATGACTTAAGGTTATCTGTAAATAATGGTGTTACACAGATATGCAAATAAGGTAATTGAAAGTAATTTGCAATAGATAAGGAAAAGTGAAGCCTTTTTTGAAAAATATGTCATTTCCTCACAAAAGGGTAATTTATGTAAAGTTCAGCATTATGAAGTTGTAAATTATTTCACCAAAGCCAGAAGGTATTGTGCTAATGCTTTTTTTAACTGAGGGTACACCTGGCTATGCATACTAATGCTAAAAATGTTTACGAAAAGCTACAGTCTACACAAAACTTAAAATGTATTTAAAAAAAGAAAAAGGGGTTATAATGTTTTATATTGGGTTTCGGAATAGAAAGGGGAAGATTGGAAAGACTGAAAGAGGGGAGACAAACAAAGATAGGAATTCACAAGGAAAACACAAAGAGGGTTTGTGATGGAGGAGGTAGGAGAGGATGGGCATTATGTTTTTGTTATGGGATAGACCCAACTATTTTTTTTTTGTTATATATATAAGAGGGCACTGTGAGTGGGAAATAGGTAAAAGGGAGTAGAAGAAAGGATAAAGGAAGAAAAGCTGAGGAAGTGCCAGCATGAGTTCCAGTCCATACAACCTGAAACATGTCTGCTGCAAGATGGTGTTGCTGTAGAGGACTCCAGTACTGAGGGGGTAGGGGCCTGTGTTGTAAAGTGGTAAGCACTAACTGGGAGAGTGTATCTTTCACATGGTGAAAACAGGATTTGAGTGGCTGGATTCTTATGTCCACCACTTCCACCAGTACATCCTCTACTATGCTCTGAAGCCTCTATCAGTGAGGTTTGCCAGGCTGACATGTGCCGGGGTGCCTGCAAGACCAATGGGTCCACCCTGAACCTATAAGGATGTCCATGGACAGGCAGAGAGTAAGCATTCCCTAGCCTGGGAGGTGTATACCTGACCTATTCCTGTGGGATTTGAACCTGTCAAATGTGGAAAACAAATAGGAGAGAAAGAAAACAATAAAGGAGAAAGGCATGCATAATCAAAAGAAAAACAGAGAAAAATAGAGGTTGGAAGAGACAAAAGAGAAAATACACAATAAAGCCACACATCATGTTTATGTGCCATTTCATATACTATTGAAATATTGCAGTGAAATCTTTATTAATGTAAAACCTGTACATGGGAAGTGCTTATGCATACAATGGGAGAAGTCATTTGGGAAGTGGTTGAGTACTTGGGAAGAATGATATGAGCTATGCTTATGCATACTTCAGATGAAGTGGTATGGCAAGTGCTTGTCACTACTTCAAGGTGAGGGTGTATCTGTTAAAAACAGAGTAACGCCATATCTATATATATTTCTATATCTATAGTTATATCTATAGCTATATCTATATCTTTGCCTATTTGTAGCATTAGCTTGAGTTGTAAAGGATTTGGTTGCATTTCTTTCATCTGCAAAGCTATGAAAATATTTTCCTTATGACCAATACAGAAAACAGTTGTAAAAAGAGCACAGTAGTTGTACGTTGGCATGGTTTTATTTTTTCAGCATTATAATAATTTCATATCCTTGTTTTATGCTTCTTATCCATATTACAAATTAGTAAGACAAAATTTTCTTTGAGTTCAATTGTACCAACCAGAAAGTCAAGTATCTTGTCCACTCTTCTTTGTTGTGTTGGCGGTTATTCTCAATTTCTCCTTCAGATGTAATTAGTAGAAAGAAAACAAATCTTATTTACTTGTATTTGCCATTGTTTGATACGTATATAATATATATATATATATATATATATATATATATATATATATATATATATATATATATGAGAAAAATAATGCCCTTCCACGTGGAACTACCAAAATTCAAAATTGAAAAATACTCACAGAAAACTTCTGCTGAGGGAGGCACAGCGACAAAGTTGTGTGTCATTATAAATCTAGTCCATCAACAAGCATGATAGGCGTGGTCATGTAAGTAATCCAAACGAAACAGCAGCAGCATAAAGTATCATTCAACAGCTAATCCAACAGCAAACAAAGTTTGGCTTGGTCATAATAGTTTATAATAAACTCCACTAACTGATATATTTGCTTTTCTACTAGTTTTGACCACCATTGGTCTTACATTTCATGAATCTTGTGTTTGTGAACTTTGGACTAATTTCATGACCAAGCCAAACTTTGTTTGCTGTTGGATTAGCTGTTGAATGATACTTTATGCTGCTGCTGTTTCGTTTGGATTACTTACATGACCATGCCCATCATGCTTGTTGATGGACTAGATTTCTAATGACACACAACTTTGTCGCTGTGCCTCCCTCAGCAGAAGTTTTCTGTGAGTATTTTTCAATTTTGAATTTTGGTAGTTCCACGCGGAAGGGCATTATTTTTCTCATTTTTGACTTTTTGGGCACTATATATATATATATATATATATATATATATATATATATATATATATATATATATATATATATATATGTGTGTGTGTGTGTGTGTGTGTGTGTGCATGTATATATATATATATATATATATATATATATATATATATATATATGAATGCTGTCAAAGAATGGTCTCATTATTACATCATAATCAATTATTTATTACAATTAATTATTAAGTGTAAGTATAGCATATGTTACTGTATGCTATTCTATAATTATTTATGTTTTCAAATTTTTTTACAGGGTCAGCATCAGAAACAAATAGTTCAACTGTACCAGTAAATAGGGATGATATCAGCAGCAGAATGGATATTGTTGCTGCTGCTGAATACGATGATAACATATATTTATACGGCAACCTGAGGGAAATGGCAAGCAGTCCCCAAGTTTAGTGGCAGGATTGCTCACCCCACAACATGTTAGTAACTCTGTAGAAAGTGACAGTGCAACACAAAGTCAAGCACAAGCTGACATACCACTCATACTTGTACAGGGAACCTCTACATCAATAATGGCAAACCCAGAGGACCACTTTGATGATGATGGCAGGCATTCAGAGTTAACAGGGTCCACATTGACACCTTTACAAAGGGGATTTGGGTTTAGGAATTTCTTACAGCTACCTCCAGAAAGCACATTCAGCATAGGCTGCCCAGCAGAAAATTTGCCATAGTATTGTTAGGGCTTATACCCGTATCACAGGGAGTCAGGTGGAAGTAGTCAGAGTCCTCCAGGTATGCATTATGATTTGTAGCATTATGTGAAACTGTCTGAGAATAGGGATAATACCATGAACAAATTGATGCATAGTATGGTGCACCCCAAGCATCAATGACCACCTCCCGTCATACATTAGTTAAGACATACCAGAGTCAAGGTGGAGTCAGTCTTACTAGGGGTAGAGGATGGGATACTGTTCAAACATGTGGGGGGAGATCACATAATAATGCTTCTCAGAAAAGTAATGTAAGTAGTCACTGTGAACAAGCACAACATTTTTCATGCAGGCCGTGTCAGAAATTCACATTCAAAGTCATGATCATGGTCATGCAGCATTGTCAGATCAGCATCAGAAGGATGCCCCACATCAAGTAGGTCATGAAATCAAACCAACTCACCTTACAGTTCTCATGGTAATCTTTCTTCAAAATCACTTGCAACATCACCTAACCTATCTACAGAAGATCTGTGTGAGTTATTGAACTACTGTGATTCAGTTTTAAAGACACAGTTGTATGTTTAACTGGAATGGGTGGGGGGTTGCAAATTCATGCATTTCACCCCAGTAAATGTAGTATGTATACCATCAATGAAATGTAAAAAAAAAAATCAGTGCTACAAAACTGCTTGCACATTCCTACAGGTGGCAGTTACCACAACATAAAAGTAGCAATGCACAAAATTTTTCAGAAGAAATATATAAGTGAATGACACATTAAATTGAGCATTCGTCCATGTAAACTTACACTTTTGCCACTTCACCCTCCCCGCTGCACAAAAGATGATGTTTTTTTTTTTGTTTCTGAAGTCCAAAATGATTTTCTGTGATAGCATAAAATTAATCAGATGTGCAGTACCACTGTATAATCTAAGAGATGGCATAATATATATATATATATATATATATATATATATATATATATATATATATATATATATATATATATATATATATATCGCAACCAGATTTTCGCAGTTGCGAAATTCGCATGCTGCAATGAAATCGAGTGCGGGGAAACACTGTAAGGTGTAATTTCATTTCTTTAGTAAGTTAAAAAAAGTTTGGGTTACATTTTGGAAGAGACAGAAATGTGCAATTCTTCTTGTTTTTGTGCATTACACACTCACGCTTCAATTCTCATGGCTGATTTACTGACAAAAGAAATACTGTGACTGTAAGGAAGGAATGCTGCTAAGAAAAGCACCCACACACATGGAAATGCTTTGGGTAACATTTTTATTTCTAAAACTTTGTAAACAGACTTGAAAGGAAGCTTTTATAACAGCAAGTTGCAGTAAGGAATGGCTTGCAAAAGTCTTGGTGGATGATGTTGACAGGTGATTCTGGGGTAATTTCTGATGGGAAAAGTTGGAGGCAGTGGGTTGTTTTTGTGTTGTTGGTGGTATCCTCAGGCAAACTTTGATTGTACTTCGGTGGTTTTGGAAGGTATTAGACAAGGAAATATGTGGATTGTCCATTCGCTGTTTTTTTTTTTTTATGCGGGAGAATGTTGTCACAGATTGTAGTCAGGAGTGCTTGAAAACCGTGCTTTGAATGAGCAAGCTGGGTTTCACATTACTTGCTGCCGGGGAAGTGCATACATAAACAGTCAAACTTAGTTTTTAATTTTTTGTTGATAACCCTGCAGTAAAACAACCCTAAGTGTGAAAGAAAACAGATTGTATAACTTCATTATAACATCAACAGTCAGATTGCAATATCAGGAAGCAACCAGTACTACTGTGAAAATCTGGTTGCGATAATACGTAAGTACCATATATATATATATATATATATATATACATATATATATATATATATATATACATATACATATATATATATATATATATATACATATATATATATATATATATATATATATATATATATATATATATATATATATATATAAAAGCAGTAGAATATATTTTCATAAAATTTGCAATGCATTAACTCATGAAGTATTTCCCGGTTGACAATATACATTAAGTATGCAGTACAGCAGATCCTATTCATCAAAGCAAACAAAAATGTGAATTGTTTTTTATATGATGCCTTACAACATCACTGAACAGGATCTGTGAGTCTATTTTCTCAAGTTGTTTTTTTATTGTCTGCAACCTATAAGCATGGTAGCCTTCTGCAGTTTCTGCCATATCAGTATTTCTTTATGTACTGATATCTTTTCATCATTTCTGTCACCTTTTATTGATCCTCAGGTACTACAAATATTGAATATGTGGGTAATCTTCTCGTCAAAGTTCTGTCTATCAGCTGTTAAACTGATGAAGGCTGAGTACTTACTCCAGTACAGCAACAATCATTATAGTTTTTACTACACCATTTTCTGATGAGATTCTCCAATGTTTGGATGATTCTTTCACTTTGTCTGTTTTTAGAGGACAATGTGGCCTGGAAGTAATATATGTGAATTCCCATTTATACACAAATATTTTACTATTCTGACTTCAGTATTGTTGGCAGTTGTCAAATTTTACAACTTCAGGCATTCCCTGTTAAAAGAATATGGACTTTAATGTACTAACCTCACTTGCAGTTGTGACATCAGCCTGATTATTTCATGGAACTTCAAATAAAAATCCACATCGGCAAGATACATAACTTATCTGAATTTTTGTTGGTTTGTTTTGTATGCTCGTCGGCATGGATAGACAGGAGTGGGAATATTAGCACGTCTTTAAGATTATTTTATAGCATACATTGCATATCTGTGAAGGACTGAGTCATGATTACGGACTTAAAAATACAGTTACTGGAAAGATGTTAGAAGTAAAGGATGGTCTAAAAGAAAATCATTATTGAGGAAAGGATTGAAGATATTTTTTTTCACTGAATGTCTATGTTGTGCACAAGGTTTAAAGCATGATGACAATGTATTTCATAATCAGTTGAGAAACTGCATGCCTTTGTGGATGCACAAATCTCGTCCAATAAGAGTAAAACTCAAACAAAGATCAAGAGATACAATGAGTTGGTCAGTTATATTAAGCTACACCTCCTGTAGTCTTGTATTTCTTGAGAAAATTTTTTTTAAAGTATTTAATTATTAAAGATTGTTAAATAATTTATTTGATTTTAAACTAATGCATATAGTGTTATTTAAAAAAATATAGGAATAAGTTTAATTAATTGTTAATTGATAAAGCAAGTTCATTCGTTAGTTTGAACCAACAAGTATTAAATGATTGGTTAAATGAAATGAAATAAAGTACATTAATGAAAGTTTACTAGGGCTTATGTATCTGATGAAGTCCATTGGGGACGAAAACGCGGATGGTTAATAAAGCGTTCATTTTGTGCAGAAACTGTGTGGTGGATTAAGCTTCTGATCTCCTTTTTGACTCTTTCTTTGGATTTATTTCTTGAGAAAGCACTTGACTGCTAGGATTAGCCATGTGTTTAATAAAATACAAAATAAAGCTTTCACACAAAAGTCCAAAACTGAAAATGCAAGATAATCCAAAAGAAGACTTAAAAAAGTTATACATCAATTCAATGAGCACTTTGATTTCATAACAGAGACTTCATCACACTAAAAATGTTATGGCAGTAGGAGTTTAAATAACAACTTTGACAAACACGTGACACAGTCTTTACAAAATGGCTATGCTAATGGCTTCTGTGATAAGAGAGCAATTGAAGCTTTAATAAAACTGGAAACTATTTGCTGGTTTTCCAGACATAGTAGAAATGTGGGTGCTGAACCTGAATTTGTGACAAACATAGGTAGAAACTTATAGGACATACATGTTTTAGAACCAAATGTATAATTTAATTGTTGTTACTGGATGTGAATAAGACAAATAGCATTTTTAAAGGTTATGATTGCATCTATTGCAAGTACATTAATCATGGGTATCAAAGTTGGAATTAAATGTTTATAAGATAATTATATCAGGATATTTCACTTGCAGATCACAACTTTTGGGTATATACTGCTATATGTATAAAATGTAATGCATTCTAAGCAGGGAGAACCAAAAGAGAATTACATTTTAGTATGCACTAGGATATGCATGCCACAGACATTAATGACATTAAAAATGCATTTTGCCAGCATATTGATGTTTTTTCAAAGGCCAAAACACTTTATATTTCTTTAACAGATGAAGTTAAAACTTTTATATTCAGGTTTGATGCTGAGGAAGACCATGACTGGAAGGAATATAGTTGACAACCGAAGTTAAATGCATATTGTTTCTGAGGGCAGAAAGATGTGAAAATTTTAAGTTGTATTTAAAGAGAAAAAAGCCTTAAGCATTAATAATATTACTTTGTCACATGTTTATCAACGTTTTTATTTAAAATGCTTTTACTGAGGTGCTGAATTGTTGCTGTAAAGTTTTTTAAAATTTTTTTTCAAAGTTTATTGAAGTTATCTTTTGGGTTATCTTATGTTTTAAACTTCAGCCTGTATTTGGGAAGCCTTATTTTGTATCAATATTCATCAGCTAAATGAGAATTTAACATTACAAATCTGAGAAAATGAAGTTAAAAGACTAACAAAAATAGAATTACAAAGGTAACAGAAGTTGTTACATTTTATAAAAACAAGATACATTAGTTAGTTCACAGGTTCTAAACTGTAGCAGATTTTGACAAAATTATTCCACAGAAATGAATATCTGTTTACAACAGATACAAATTTGTATGTAATGTTCCATGTTTCAAACAAAATTCAATGTAAGTCTTATATACAGATAAAGAAAACTCATCTGCCTTTAATCTGTGTTTTACCACAACATAAATAGATAGATAGATAGATAAACAAATAAATAAACAAAATAAATAAACAAATGAATAAACAAGCTGATAGAAAACTGTTTAGGATATTTTGCTGTTCAGATTTCTTTATGTACTAATGAAAAGTAGCATGTCTAGAAGAAAGCTGAATAATTTGCAGTTTGTTCTTCATTTATTAGTGTCTTTTGAAATCATTAATTCTAAATGCTCAAATACACTTTACTGAAGCAAGTTCCAGAACAAATGAGAGATCATGAAGGGTTAGATATTTTGACTATAACAAATATTTTATGGGGATAGAGTAGGCATAAACTGTGTATGAATATGGGATCTGCAGCATTTTATATGCATTCCAAAAGACAGTGGGAGGAATTCAGTAAAGCCAACAAGGAGTGATTTTCTGTGTAGGCATAGTGGCAAGGCCCCAATGTGGAAAACCACACCTCAGTGATCCAGTAAACAGAGCAGAAGGGCGTGCATGAGTGTGCAGACACAAAACTGTCCGTGGAATGCAAATCACGTCATAATCAGTTGAAAGCCATGCAAATGAGGGTGATCTGTGATCCAATAAACTGCAATGTACCTGTGTAGGAGGTTTGTTGGTGTCAGAAATGTACATGGACAGTAACCATGTACAGAAATGAAAAAAATAAACAGGGGCTGTAAGATCCCCAAAAAAAGGTTGGATATTGCAATGTAGGGATAGAAATGGCCAAAACTATACCTAGTGAGTCCAAAATGCAATGCAGAGCATTATAAAATATTTAATTTTTTTAATACACATATTACATTTGTGCGACACCCAGCAATGCGCAAACATTATGCAAAAAAATATTAAAATGTTAAAAAACTGAAAACAAGACATTTTCAAAAATAATGCATTATAGTGCCCTGCATGCATAGTGTACAATGGCAGGTGTCAGTGGTTGCTAAAGAGGCAGGCCCTAGAGTAGTAAAGTATCCAGGCAATATCCAAGGATCTGTATGCAAATGGGGGTACTGAATAGCAAAAATGGGCCTCTGTGTCCACAGATAATCCTATGTAGAGCCAGAATTGCATTGGTGTCAGTAGATTAGGTAGGTGATATCAAAGGGTGTGTGTCATGCTGTGTTTAAGTGAATTGGATCTCAGCGGCTTCTGTTTGCACTTAGCTAAGCACAGCTAAGCAGGGAGGTGTGTCTAGTGCTGCTAAACTTTGTTTATCTGTGGGGTGCATGTTTTAGCCAGTTTAAGCTATGCTGAGCATGCCTCTGCATGGGGGTGTGTCTAAACTGCTGAGCACTGTTTATACTAGTGCTGTGGGCTTGCGAGCTGTGCCCCAGTGCTTAGCAGTGAAAGAAATTAAAAAGAAATACAAGGAAATAGCCTGGGAAAGCCAATCAAATATAAATGACTGATAAGCCCTGCTCCACTGACACTGAACCATTCAAAATCTTCAGTGATACACCTGGCAGGTGGAATGCATCACAGTTACCCAATCACACAGGCTGCATTCACAGCACACCACTATAAAGTATGCATACATCCTTCAATCTTATTTTTCCCACATAATCTGCACCATTGGCGTACACACTTTGGAATTTTAAGTGACAAAATGATAGGAGCTGCTGCTGCACTGCTACATCTGTATGTGCTAGAGGCCGAGGTTGGTGCTGGTGGTGATGCTGACAATAGGCCTAGACTGAGAAGGAGAAGAGTGTTCAGGCCCAGGGTAACCTTTCAGGGGCTACACAAGCTGGTGATAGTAGAGTGCTACATGGTGGGCAGGGACATATTGCAAGAACTCACTGAGCTTTGCTGCCTTCAACTCATACCCAGAGCCAACAGAGGGGAATCCATCCCAGAGAAAACAAAGGTATGTGTATTCATTAGAATACTAGCTACAGGTACTTTTTAAAGATCAACTGGGGACATGATGGGGTCTCACAGGCATCTGCATCCAGGGTACTCCACCAGTTCCTAGCTGACATGCAAACACATTCCAATTAGGACATATATTTACCCTGCACACCTGAGGAGAGGGCCAGCAATATGCATCTCTTCCACCATGTAGCACACTATCCTGAGGTACTGGGTGCCATAGACTGCACTCATGTCCACATCAAAGCACCACCTGGTGAGGAGGGTAGAGTCTATGTCAACCGCAAGGGGTATCACTCCAGTAACTGCCAGGTCATGTGCAATGCCCAGAGCATTATCATGAATGTGTGTGCTGGCAGCCCTGGCAGTTATCACAACTCTCACATCTGGCACAAATCACAGCTGTAGCAAATCTTTGGCAGGGGGGACATCCCGTATGGCCATTTGCTGGGGGATGCTGGCAACACACTTGAGCCGTGGATGATGACACCCATCAGAAATGCACACACACCTACTGAACAATGCCATAATGAGGCACACTCACAAACTAGGAACGTCATAGAGTGTGTGTTTGGTCTGCACAAGTCATGGTTCTGCTGCCTTGATATATCTCGTGGAGCTCTGCAGTACTCTCCAGCCACATGCGCACACATGTTCACAGTATGTGCCATGCTACACAATATGTTCCTGTGGAAACAGCTGTGGCAGAAACATCACAGAGAAGGGACGCACAGCCCCCACCAGTGACAAGGTCCCTAAAGCCACAGGGGGACCTGGAGAAGGAACCCCCTGAGCCTGTCCTTATAGGCAGACATAGGCATGCCCAGTATGCCCTGGCCTTGGCAAAGAGGCAATGCATAGCATATACACTGACATCCTAGGGACCTAGGGACTGACACCACACTCTGGTTCACATACATAGTAAAAGGGATGCCAGCCAAACCACACAACTTGTACCTTACTTTGTATTGGCTATGTACTGCATGCATCTGTCAGAGTCAGCCCTAAAGCACTGTGATCTCAATTGCTGCAGGCACAAGGTAACTCAGTCTTCTTTACAACAAATGTATGTAGTACTAGACTATGGTATCATATGTATGGACCTGCCCATTGTATACTAAGGAATAGAGTGGGCTACTGGGAAACCTGCAGACACCTGACAGGTATGTGGGACAACAGGAGCTCTCTGCCTAATACTGGCCATGCCATAATATGCAATAGGCCCCAAGGCAAAAATCCCACTGCACTATGTGAGGGAAATGACAAACACCAGGGTTATAGGACAGATGCATGACTGTCAATGCTAGAGGCCCCTACCCCTAACACACATGTGTTCCCATACAACTGCAGTAACATTATGTTTGCAAGGTAATAGCAGCAGACCAAACAATCCCAGGGTTGTCCCAATCAACCTGGTGACATGTTCCATTTCAACAATATGCAGGGGTCAATGTGTTATGTATATCTCTGGTTGATGGTGTCAGGAATTAAACTGCACTGTCTGGTGGCTGTTGTGGCTTAGTGGGGTATATACATTACCATGCTTGATGGTGTTCTTGGTTCGAGACTGACTGTGCCTACTATTTTGCATGTGAGATACACCTGTGGTAGGAGTTCTACAGGCTGTCAATATGTCACTATTTGTTATTGCAAGAAAGCTGGAGAAAGCCAGATTCAATGGATGGACAGGGGGCCACAGATATGGACAGTACAGAGCTCTGAGTAACCTTGACAGTGGCTAGTAGAACAGCAGGTTGCAACAAGTCAGAGTAGCAGCAGGATGTCAAGGCCATCATGAAACTGTGTCAGTACTTATAACAAGTCAGTGAGCACCACCATCATACCTCTCAAATGTACAGAGTTTTGCAGAATGCCCTAAGTTTTGCCTCATATTTCTGGTCCGTATTTCATAACATTGCAGTTTTCTGACAAACTAGTGGTAAATCACTAAAGGCTGACATTAGGAAATAATAACAGACAATTGAGATGCAGTCTTCATTCTCTTCAGAAAATTAATGGTAATATAAAACCTGTTATTCTATCAACTGTCTAAGTTTGTAAGACCAATATTAAAAAAAGCTGTCCCTATTTATGGGCCAGTGTCCCACTGTTATATATGGCTTTGTCCAGATTTCTTGCTGTAAGAGGTTGAGAGGTATGTGCACCTTGTACCATTATAATACCAATACAAAACAAACTGACTGAGGACCACACCAGACATATGGGGTGCAGTGCTGGACATCCTTCAAAACAGGTACAGTCAGAGGTGTGAAGTCTGTAACCCTGTGTGTGGTGTTACATCTTGTACTCCAGTCACAGCATACATACAACTACATAGAGCTGCAACTGTGGACAAAGCCAGGAACAGGAGAAGGGCCAAAGGGCCAAATATAAGGAGAAGGATGAACAACTGGCTAGAAAAATGTAGAAAGTGCAGAGTAGAACAGGTCGTGCAGTAGCATGGGTTCCCTGCTGTATATGGAGTCAGTAGCTCAAATGTCTGTCAGCAGTTCCTCATGTCAGTCTATAATGATCTGCCACTGATTCAGGAAATCACATTGTTATGTAAAACATACCAGCTATATGATGAAAAACCAGCTCAGTCTAATTCAATTTGTACACACCCTACATATGAGTCAGCTATTGCTGACAGCACACAGCTGGGGAATCCCTTGGGCATTATATCAAGGAGGTGCTGGACTGTGTAATCAGATGCAGCAGCCAATTGACTGTAGCACGCAAAATCCTGGACTGGAGTCCCCTTGTAAGTACTGATGGTCAAATTGGGCATTTTCCTACACTTAGCTAATTTCAGCCCATGTCTGAAGCCTCATCTGCCTATAGAACTGAGATGTCAATATATCTCTGTGGATACAGACAGCTATGTATACAACACTGTATCTCCCTATCCCCATCAGACATGATTACCCTTATCTATCAGTAAGTGGCACATATAAGATATGTATGTATCTGTAGAGTTTTATATGCACACACACATATTTATTTATTTATTTATTTATTTCATATTTGTTAACCGGTTTGGCCCAGCTGGGTAAGAATTTACCCTTTTTCAGTGGAGTCCCGAGGGGAAAAGCCCCAAACAGACATACTAATACATACAAATAGAGACAATTTACAATATTAAAGAGCAAAACAATCTTAGGGATACAATGGATAAGAAGAACATAATGTACTCAATGGAATAGTACATAGCTATATATACAAAACATTTAGTAATAGGTTGTAACAGGTGAAACAACAATTATAAATCCAGCAGGTAAGCAGGAAGGAAGTTAAGGTTGTAGGTAATATAATGAAAAGAAACAAGGTATAATTAGATTAGTGGCTAGAAGAAGAAATGTGTAAGTGCAGGGGCTTCAGAATTGAGGGAGAGTGAGAGTAAAAAGTAGAGAGGGGTGACTGCACAAGGGAACATAGGTCAGAAGAGGGAATGGTGCAAAAGAAGATAATAGTAGAGGAGGAATGTAGTGAACTAGAGGGAGGGTACAGAAAGAAGAGCAGTTGGATAAAGTAAGTTATAGAAAGAGGGAAAAGGTCTTATAGATCAGACTTAGTGGTGAAGTGGGTATGTGGAGAGGGAGCGGTTAAGTAGGATGATAACAGGTACATAAAGGGTTGTTATGGAGGTACACTATCAGGTCATGTTTGAAGTTAGGAATGGAGATATGACTTCTAATATGGAGTGGAAGATTGTTCCAGGTAAGGGAGATGGAGTGTTTATAGAGTATTTTACCAGTAGCATGTGCAACTACTATGGTGAGCTGTATTGTTTATTAGTAGGTAGGTAGGGGTTCTAATCTCACCATCAGCCACCTTCTGTGTGCGTGTAGATATTCTACATACAGCAGCATACACACACCCAACAGGCCTGTATCTGTGCAATGGTCAATCATTTTATGGCCCTGTGACTAGTGTCTTCCACCCACAACAGTGGCCTTCCTGTCAACAGGTGCTAATGTCATCCACCCACAACAGCATGGTAGACACACTCCAAACACATAGGCTGTATGGTGCATGCAATAAGTACATTGCACTATACTCTATACAACTAGATAGGTAAGGGTTATAACCCCAACAATGGCAAGTCTGTGAGTGTGTGTGTGTGTGTGCATAAGTATATCCACTTGCAGCAGTGTGTCAGTCATGCCTATGTGTGTGTGCTAATACATTTTAAGGCCTGTGCCTACCTGTTAGTCCCCCCATTGGCAACCTTTTCAGGGCCTACTGATGTCATCCACCTTAGAAGCACAGTTAGACACTCTCCAAATCCATTAGCTCTGTGGCTCATGCAATACGTACATAGTACTATAGTATATATAACTAGGTAGATAGGGGTTCTACTCTCAAAAATGATAACTGTGTGTGTGTGTGTGTGTGTGTGTGTGTGTGTGTGTGTGTGTGTGTGTGTGTGTGTGTGTGTGTGTGTGTGTAAGCATATCTCCTTGCAACAGTGTGGCTGTCTTACTTGTGTGTGTACAATCCTAATGCAACTTTAAGAGCCTGTGCAAACCTGTTAACCCTCCATTGGTACCCTTTACAGCACCTGCAGATGTCATCTCCTTAAACAGTAGTGGCAGACACTCCAAAAACGCATACTCTCTGTGGTGTATGCAATATATATGCAGTGCTATACTATGTATAATTAGAAAGGTAGGGGTTCTACTCCCAGCAAGGGCTGTGTGTGTGTGTGTGTGTGTGTGTGTGTGTGTGTGTGTGTGTGTGTGTGTGTGTGTGTGTGTGTGTGTGTGTGTGTGTCTGTGTCTTTGTATATATCCTCTTGCAGCAGTGAGTTTGACCAGGTGTGTCCTGTGAAAAATAACTAAAACAATCCAAATGTCCTGAGGGTGTAGAACATCAACCATTTCCTACATTATTGTAATAGTTGCATAAAACAGTCATTTTACATAACAAACACCTAATCCATACAAATGCTACAAAAATAAGCTGTCATATTTAAAAAAAAAAGTGAGGTTCTGTCTTTTGCACTCACTGTGGGTATGGTTTATCCTGCCAAATCTCATGTTACTACAAAAAGTGTCCCACATTGGGCATTTGATAAGGTGGCAACTGTAATCTGTCTTGCCTATGTGTGTACAATATGTAAACATTGGAGGCCCTGTGAGTAGATGCTACCCATAAATAACCCACATGTATCTAGGCATGACTGCTACCTACCACCACCTACATTTGTAGGTACTGACCAAGTGTGTGGATGACTATTAGTTGGGTGCTGTCTGTCACTGACTCCCCATATGTTGTTAGCATACTGCAAGAGGCTCTTACATCAACTATGGACTGGTGCCAAGGTCTTGCACTCAGGCTAAACACAAAACAATGTATCATCATACCAGTAAGCAAAGACAGGGCCCCACTGTTTACTGCATCAATGGCAACCCCCTAAACACACAACCTGCATTGAGACACCTGGAAACACAGGTTAATAACACTATTGCATTCAACCATCATATAGTGGTAGTGGTCAGAAAAGCCTTGTACGTGATTCATCTCATAGGTAAAGGGATTGCATCCAATAAAAAGGTGGTCATTACCTCTCTATACTCCTCACTCCATATAACAATATTTTACTACAATATCCTGTTTAGTATGTACCTATCCAGACATCTGCACCAACTAGAAAGGCCACAGAAATACCTCACAAAGGTAATTCATGACCTCCAACACTTGTCCCATGCAGACAGGCGCAAATCACTACTGCTCCACTTGGTATCAGACAGGTTGCTCAGAGGTGGGCTGTGTCACACCTACAAGGCAATGTTGGGCCCTGCCCTACTACAGCTGCCCCATATCTGTAAATCTAAACCCTTGCGCATTACCTGCATGACAGGCCTGAATCTGATATGCAACATCCACACCACCTGCTGGTGAGACAGGTTTGTCTCCCAGAGGCTGCCTTGTCTCAGGAATGCATACATGCCAGACAGAGTACCACACTGCCCTCTTCAAGCGCAATCATGATGAGTGGATAGGAAACCACAATTCTGTCCTAGGGGGTCCCACTTGTATCCCTCATTGACAGGGGAAACAGGTGCTGACTGATGTTTCTTTCTTGGGATAAAATAATGGCTAGCCTTGTAAGTGCTCCAGGGCCATTACTCTAAGAGCCTCCTAAGATCCTATTGAACTCCCAGGTGATATGTATCTAGATAAGCATATTATGTTATGGGGTATGCATGCAAGATTATGCTGTCTGCCCCCATTGTCTCGACACATTGTTCTACACATATGCATTTAGGTAAACATGCACATATATAGCAGTACCTTGGCAAAGTCAAATTTCTTCATTGCTACCATCCCATCCTGACCCACTGTATTGGCATCAGCTCCTCACGGTGTAGACAGACAGACCCCCGGACCAGAAACAAAAATAGTTCTGGGAAACAACAGTCAGTCAGCAATACTACCACCGATGCAGAATCTTGGAACAAAGGTACATACACTTTGATATGTACTCACAACACATGCCAGCAGACAGCACCTTACAGGGCATAACACTACTGCACTACAAACATTCATTAAATGTACTATAGTCACTCTGTGCATCAGACACATATTTGCAGGTGGTGCTGACCTATGTCCACATGTCCAATGCCCTACTCCCACCACATGTTCCAGCACAGACAATGTGCAGTTAAGGACAGACAATGTCTCACCCCACCGTATGTCCACTACACTGGCAAAATGAGGCATGACATCACCAATGTTGTGGATGGAGTCATGGATGCCAGACAGTGATCCATCCATGATCCTGAGCATCCATCTGTTGTTGCGTTCAGAACATGCCTGTGCCTCCATGATGGACTGAAACATACATCAAGTGACTCGTAATGTGACACCTGTGACAGGTGGTGGATGGGCAGCAGTCTTCCTTTGAGCACCCTTCTCAATCTGCCTGTGTGGGACCACATCATCTCTTTGGGTATGTCTAGTGTCTACAGTCACAGATGCCATAGCCGTCACACTCTCCTGTTCAATGCCACCACCCTCTGACTGTCCAATAACTATGGTTGCAGGGGACTGAGTATGTGTGGGCATACTGACTGTGTGTGGGGACATTTTGGGAGGAAGTGGGATATCAACCCATGGGACATATTCAGCTAAGAAATAAAAGCTGCACAAAAAAACAAAAAAGTTCGTGGGAAGATCACCAGCTCAGTCTTACTCAAACACAGACCAACAGTAGTAGAAACAAATGATGTTCACAAAAATGTTCCTTCGCTCATCACAAATAGATGAAAAAATAGTAAACCAGCACAGAGACGTTGTAAACTGGAACGAAACCTTCTTTATTCACAGATAAAACCACCAAGCGCTTTCGCCTGAGAATCCCAGGCTTTTTGAAGGTGCATAAAAATGTAGCCATTCCACTTATATGGAAAACTCTTAATTGGCCAAATTGATTAATTGAACTCATTGATTCATTAGTTAAAAAAATCAAATTGCTACCCTTAGCAAGAAAATAATACTTAAAGTGCAACAGTGCTTTGAAATGTCCATAGAAATTTGTGACATTGAAAAATATACATATTATGTCATAAATTTATGTTATTAAATACAAACGAAGTAAGATATACTTTCAAGTATATTTTAAAAGTATTTTAAAAAGTGCTTTAAAAAATTAGTCTTGATGTAGCACAAAATACATGAATGGTATGACATATTCAGCTCCCAACAGCCTCACCTGTGCCTCACTATGGCCACCCTCATCATCAGAGTCTGATGAGATAGTGATATCAGGTTGTGAGGGGGGACACACTCCAACCCAAATGGTCACTTGTGAGGAGGAAGACAACGTGACTACATTAATACATGCACTATTATGTCTGCCGATCCACACACACACACACACACACACACACACACACACACACACACACACACACACACACACACACACATACAGGTGAGGTGTCAAACCGCATTATACATACCACACCTTATTACTGATCCCATGCACAACACACAAGCAGACCTCAACAGACACAGACAAGACAGGCCGTTAACAACATGCAGTGCAGCTACGTCCGGTTAATGTTGCCAGTACTATACACCTGTGAGAGAAGCAAAATGCCATTGTATGTGATGGATGTTGATTTAAAAACAGTGCACCCATCTCCACCATACTATTGCCCCCTGTATAGTACACTGCACACACCTTCATAAAAATACATGCAAATATGCTACTGTGATTACCAATTCCATGCACTACAGTGAACCCCTCCACAACTGAACATACAACTATTCCACTACGGCTAACCTGAACACTTGTGTCCATGGCAAACTGGCAGACCTTAACATTCCTATGGTATAGGTGAGCCATAACACTCACCGGCTACAGGATGTTGGACTATGGCCACACCAGATGTATTTATGGAATTGCGGGGGAGAGGTATTGTTAGCAAACACAAATGTGGCACCGGCACAGGATAATATGTGGATATACTACCACGTACAGTACAAACTGTGTTACTATCCACATTGCTGACAGTCTTAGTATGTGTGCGCATGTGTGTGTTATAACCCCCCCCAAATGCAGATTGACCTGACATCTGTGTACAGGTAGGCAGAGGCTGCCACTATGACTGCTACAGTATTAAAGTGATGACCACAGGAGGCTTACCTGGACACTCCTCTGCTGTGGAAGCTGTGCCACCCACCTCTATGATGTATGGGGTGATGGATGCTTGTGAGCTGGTGGCTGAACCCAAGTTTGCAAGGAACTCCACGGTGGCCGAGAGTGGTTGTTGTGTTGCAGGACTTCCACCAGTGTCAGCATGGTCCCTGGCTATAGCTGCAGCCCTTTGCCATACAGCATTTATCATATTGGTGGCCAGGTGTCAGACCTGCTTATAGCTTTTGTCCTATAGCCCAATGTGATTTACTGATGAAAGAAGGTCTGCCCCCAGTGCAGCACATTGTTACCGCATATGGTGACTCCTCGACAGTAGCATTGCATAATGCAGTCTGAGGCCATCAACTATGACTTCATTCTCAGCTGCAGAAAAAGAAGAGAGAAACACATCACATGACCACATACATTACTCTCCATTATGTACACACCCTGCACATCCACATTTGCCAGCACTATCCTCTGCTAACTCCCACATCATAACCCACCATCTCTCACCACATTATGTATGTGGCTATCAGCAACATAGTGGCAATACCCTATGTGTTTCCCTCCTCCTATTGCTGTTTCCTGCTACTTGCTGCATGTTCTCTAAGGTGTTAAAATGCATTTTTTCTGTTGCACCTATTACTGCTTGTTGATAGCCTGTCTGCATTGTATGTGGTAGTGTAAGCCTCCTGTTTCTTTTAAGCAGCTAGATTATATGACCTCCCCTTTGGTCTCCCTGGCCTTTCTCTCTCAGATTCAGCAAATATGGCTGGACAATGTCCTACAGTTTCCCCTGCCAGTCTGGTTGATCTCGGCATCCTGACACAGTGTAGCAATTGCCTCATGTACATGGACAGCCATCTACAAACACCACCAAGTAGGACAATTTGTGAGAGATGCAATGACATTAGGAAACTACAGTCCATGCTCGTTCCCTCTCCAGCCCACATATCTGGCACCGAAAAGGTTGACAGCATAATCAGTACTTCTCATGCACCACCCACACCTACACAGCACACACCCACATATGCAGACATCTGTAACATAAACATCCCCAAACAAAGGAGACCTCCGAGGCAAAAACACATCCAAAATTTACAGCCCTGCACACCACATATCATGCATAGCCACACGCCTGAGTCCCACAGCCACTAAGGCGTGACCATAAATCAAACATATTAGTCAGAATAGACTCCATTGTGATGTGCATTTCATCAGGCTGTATATGGAGAAGGTCACAGTTACTTATATGTCAGGTGCCGTAACCTGCCATATCACATACACACTGCTGTCTCTCAACAACAGTTACTATTATGAGTCTGTCATAGTCCATGTTGGCGTACCTGACTTGAAACGTACCTCCCTGGACTACATTACGTGACACATGATTGAGCTGGCTGAGTATGTGTCCCAGGCATGTATGTCCCTAGCTTTAAGCAGCAGTCTGCTGTCCCCCAGAATGATTCAGCAATACAGTCATGAAATTATTGACCTTAACAATTGGCTTGGTTTCTGGTGCCATTCCAGGGGGAATCCAGTACCTGACAGCCCGAGATGATATGACCAACAGACCACGATGCTTTGCCAGAGATGGCCTCCATCTGTCTAGGCTGGCCTTCAGGCTTCTGGCCATGGCTCTTGTCACCACCATAGTGCCTTTATTAGGAAAAGTGATGCCATTAACCCCAACAACTTGAAACAGTCAGCAAATCACAAATTGATGATCAGGCTGTTAAATGCTAGGAGTCTGAACATGAATCTGCACCCATTGCAAGCAGTGTTAACCCTGGAGAATGCTGACATCTCTGCAGCGATAGACACATGGTTCAGAGAGCACCCCAGCTTTACATGGTCACCCATCCTATCATACAGTCAGACCCCAAGGTGTGAGCAGTAAAGCCAAGGGACATGGTGTTTCACTATATATGAAAGACATACACACCTCCAGGCTGGTTAAACAGTAAGATAAACAGGAGACACACCAGATGCAGTTAACAATTACCAAGACCCCTATTCAAATCATAGCTAGCTACCGGCCCCCACATGTGACCACGAAGCCCATTCTGCCTATATGGACCTGTTCGACTCTATCAGGATTCGACTCTGTACTCTGATCCTGTGTGACTTTAAGTACCCAAACATAGACTGGAAGAACAACTCATGCCAGCACACAACTGCCCAGAGATTCATGGGATTTGGCAATGGAAACACCTCAGAACTGCTAGTTGCTACCCGCACATGAGGTGAATATTTCTTGTAGTTAATAATAGACAACATGACTAACCACTGCAGCATCCCTGCAATATCATCATCCATGGTAAAACCAACCATAAAGTGGTCACGTTTGCAGTCATTATCTCCCACAATACCCATCTAGCTATGGTCAGACATACAAACATCTCCAAAGTTGATTACAGCCTCCTGAATGATGGTATAAACAGCTTCACAGCCCCCTCTCCCTCTGTAGGAACTGGCACCAATATGCAGAAATGCACCAAGGCAGTATAAGTGCTTTTGTATAGCTGCATGGAGTAAGGAATACCAGTCAGGACTTCATCATCCTCTGCAAGGATAAGTAAACCTGTGTGGTGGACATCTGCAATAAATACACTCTATAACAGCAGTGAAATATTGCTGTCAAAGACAAAGAAGGAGCAGGTGCCCAATGTGAAGCAGTGTCTCCTTAGTCTGTACAAGCATATAAGATCAATACTGAAATCCTGCAAAGCAAACTCATAGCCCACATTGGTGACATCCACTACAGACAGTCATATCTCCCTCCAGACCTGCTCAGACATGGTGGTCAGGGACACAAGATGTACAAGCGCTGTTGATATACCAAACTTGCTGCCTGACAGAGTCAGTGAAAGCTTCACCCCCTGTCCCTCCAATCAGTACATCATGACATCCCCAGTACCTGAACCCTTTCCCTTATATCTACGGAACAGGTCATCACTGGCATCTCAAAGTCATGGAATACAGCCTCCATGGGACTAGATCACATCGCAGGATGCATCCTACATGACCTCAAGCATGAAACTGCAGCACTATTAGGCACTGTATTCAACCAAAGCCTGAATACCGCCTTTGACCCAGCCAAGTGGAGGACACCCACTGTCACCCCTTTACACTACTGTGGAGTGTCCACCAATCTGGCACATTACAGTTCCATCAGTCTAACTAGCCTGATATGCAAGGGCGTGGAACTGATTATCATGAACCTCGTTAACAAGGACATTAGCGACCTCCACACACTAGATCACATACAGTTTGGCTTTGTCATGGGGGAATCAGGTCTGTTACATTTGGTTAACTTCTTTGACACAGTCACCAAAGCCATGGACAAGGGGTAGACAGTGCACACTGCCAACCTTGACCTGGCCAAAGACTTTCACAGTATTTCCTACTTGGCCATAATAGATATACGCTCCCAACTAGGTAACAATCCATATGTTTCCAGATGGGTAACATACTGGCGTAGTCACAGCACCCACCTACTCAGTATAGGGGAAGCCACCGCAAACGGTAGACCCATAACTAGTGGCGTAACCCAGTCTTCTGTCTTGGGGCCTCTGTTATGTATGATATACTCTTCTGAGGTGCAGGGTACAACAAGTAGGCTATGGTTAACCATGTTTGCAGAAGACTAGATGATGGGCACTGTCACCAAATCCCCTAGTGATGTGGACATCCAACAAGAGGGTCTCACGTGGACACATAAGTGGTGCCAGACACATGATCTCAGGCTGCATACTACAAAATGCAGCATCACCCACTTTGGGGAGAGTGACTTCACAAATGTTCACATTACTAACAACATCCTAAGCATGGAATCAGTTGTGAGGGATTTGGGCACACAAGTTGATGGCACCATGACATTTGACCACCATGTTGTTTCCTTTGTAAGGAAAGCCTTCTACATGGCCCACCTCATATGTAAGGGAATCTCATCTAGGAACATGGGCATCATAACAATCCTGTATTCCTCCCTAATAAGGCCCATTATTGAGTATAATGCCCCTTTCATCATGTACATTACAAAACACATGCAGCAGCTGGGGAAACCACAGTGGTTTCTCACCAGGTAATACCAAGGCCTCAGACATCTACCATATGCAGATAGGCTAAAGTCCATCCCTCTACTCGGTTTCAAACAGACTCCTCTGAGGTGACCTCTGTGTTGAATACAAAGCGATCACAGACTCCACCTTGATGGGACTGCTGCGCATCTGCAACTCAAGCTCCAGTGGAGTAACCCACACACGCACCTTCAACCTGGTTTGTGACATCAACAGGATTTGTTGGCAGGTCAGATATGTGTCCCACACACTCACCAGCTGTGGAATGGACACCCTGTCCACATCAGACAGAGTATCTCTTTACCCGTTTTTAGGTGAAGCTTGGATAACTGGATGGTAAACAGGTCATGCATCCTTGGGATACCACCTATGTCCCTGTTGGACTGGGCCATTGGGTGCTGACTGGCATAAACATGGCCTAAACATTGGGCTAGGCTTATGAGGGCCTCAGGGCCAATAGCCTATTAACCTCCTATGATCCTAGGTATACCAGTTATGGCCCTGTGTGCTGTGATCGACTGTGTTGATATGTCTCCACACCCATCACTACCATCTACTGTGGTGTGTCCCTTATGGGTGACGTCCCATTACCATGTCATACAGCCACCATCCAACAAATAGATGAGTGGTACTACAAGTGTATGGGGATAGTCCAGCAAAATGTCTATGACCCAATGACAGACAGCACGGCAAATGTGCTGTGGGATATCCTCCCTGTAGGTGTCTGACATCTG
The DNA here is from genome assembly GCF_019279795.1 of Protopterus annectens. Lineage (NCBI taxonomy): Eukaryota > Metazoa > Chordata > Ceratodontiformes > Protopteridae > Protopterus > Protopterus annectens. The sequence continues at coordinate 1,067,299,173 of NC_056725.1, read as the reverse complement.
CAGTACAGAGATGTCTGCAGAATGTGGACATGTGCCTGATATATATGGATCCTCTGCCAGACAAATGTGGATGTGTGGCAAACACTGAACAAGTAAAAAATAATCGCAAACCACGAGGTAGAAATCGAGAAACTGTTTAATAAAAAATACAAACAACTAAGAGATTTCACCGTTTCTTCAGAGTCATTTACATTGTGATTTATTTATTTATTTATTTATTTATTTGCAGTTGGTTTACCAGGATAGTCCATTGGGCCAAATGAACCCATTTTCAATGGAGTCCTGGGGAGAAAAGCTCCAAATAAGGTTACAGTAGGATTTACATCCATATTACAATAATTACAAGAATTTTACAAATATAGTATACAATATGTGGTAGACAGAGTACTGTTCACATTAAAGTTAGAGCAAACACTTTTAGGAAGAACAACTGGTGGTAAACATTTTAGATGATACAGTCTAGAGAAGGTAAGCATTTCAATTTAGAAAAGTAAGAAACAATTGCAACAGAGCAGACAATGTAGTGAACAAAAATTGTTTTTTTTTTTTTTTCCAGTATGGATCATGAAGGATGTGAGCATGAGCATTCCCACTGGGAAAGTAGGTGAGAGTGAAGAGATTTTTTGAATGTAAGGTGGTTGAAAGTGGTGCGAATGGCAGGAGGTAGGGAGTTCCAGAGTCGTGCAAAGCTAAAGTTTAGGAGATTTTTACCAGGGGGACGCTTTGGCTTATATAATTCGATTAGATTTTGGTTGTTAGATCTAAGTACCCTGCTGGGAAGGTGAAATTTAAATGCAGAAGAAAGAGATGGACAGAGGTCAGGTTTGAAAATGAGCTTATGAGCAAGAGTAAGTTGAGAATAGAAGATAAGTTGGTTAGGAAGTTCAAGCCATTTTAATTTATGGAGTGAAGAGCAATGGTGGGTTGAAGATTTATGGCCGGTAGCAAATTTAGCAATTTTATTGTAACAGGAGGAAAGTTTTGTTTTAAGGGAAGATTGGATGTTGGTTAGGAGAGGGGCTCCGTATAGAAGAGAGGGGATGAGGAATGAGGTAGAGAGAGTGATTTTAGTGGAGGGTGTAAGGTAGCGATTTTGTCGGTATAGCATGCCTAGTTTTTGATGTGTTTTTTTTATGTTGAGTTGAATGTGATAGTTGAATTTAAGGTGACTGTCTATTTGAACACCAAGTAATTTAGCATTGGACACCAATTCCAGGGATGTGTTGTTGTGGCTGTTAATTAATAGAGAATTAGTACTGGTAGAGATATGTTTAGAGGGGGTAAATACCATTAGTTTGGTTTTAGAGGCATTAAGAACAAGGTGGTTATCTTTCATCCAAAGTTCAGTGGAAGAGAATGCATCTTGTGTAAGCTTTTGTAGTACTGGGAAGGATGTAGCAGTGCAGATGATAGTTGAATCATCTGCGTATTGGATAACGCTGGAGAATGGAATAGAGTTGTGGAAGTCGTTAATGAATATATTAAATAGGAGAGGACCCAGTATGGAGCCCTGGGGAACTCCGGTTGGGGTATTTAGAAAAGAGGATGTGGCCTTTTTCCATTTTACTGCTTGATGTCTATTTGATAAGTAGCTAGAGAACCAGGACAGTGAGGAAGGAGATAAGTTGAGTTGAGAGAGTTTGGTTAGAAGGAGCTTGTGAGAGATAGTGTCAAAGGCCTTTGAAAGATCAAGTAAGAGGGTAGAGACAATATGACCTGAGTCCCGAGCTTTATTTACAGTTTCTATGAAGGAGAGGAGGGCTGACATAGTGCTGTGGCCGGGTCTAAAACCATGCTGAGTTGGAGTGAGCAGATTATTGCCTAAGAGGTAAGGTAGTAGCTGTAAATGGATACACTTTTCTAGGAGTTTAGAGATGGGGGATAGGATAGCTATGGGGCGGAAGTTTGCAATATTGTTATTATTGCCACCTTTGTGTAAAGGTATGATGTAAGCCTTTTTCCAGATTTGGGGTACCATGCTTTCTTGGATAGAGCGGTTAATTAGTATACTGATGGGGTAGGCTATGGCCTCAGCAGAAATGCTGAGGAAGTAAGAAGGAATGTTGTCAGGGGCATTGGAGCATGGTTTTAGTTTTTGTAAAAGTTTTTTTATTGTGGATGTTGGAATTGGTTTTAGTGATAGAGGTGTGTGAAGAGGGGTGACAGAGATGGAGAGGAGTGGTAGTAGAGTTGGAGGAGTGGGGAGGAGGTGTGTGAAGAGGGGTGACTGAGATGGAGAGGAGTGGAGATGGAGGAGTAGGGAGGAGTGCTGGTGGGAGAAGTGGAGGATGGAGAGGTATTGGAGAATGAAGATGTTAGTTTGGAGATGGAATCTATGAAAAATGAGTTGAATTGTGTAGCTAAGTCCTTGTCAGAAGCATTGGGGTCAGGAGTGGGGTTGAGTAAGTTGCCAGGATTGATAAGGGTAGATATTCCTTTCAGAACTTCTGAGGGTTTGTTTTATTATTGTTTTGAAGTTTGGAGAAATAGTTTTGTCGATCAGCAATAATGAGCTTTTTTACTTTATTTCTGAGTGTTTTGAATTCAAGATGGGAGAGGGGAGATTTATTTTTATGGTAAAGTGCCCAGACTTTATCTCTGTGTTTCATAGCTGCCAGAGTAGTTTTGGTTAGCCAAGGGTAGTTTTAGTTTTATTCTTTTGGAGCTTAGGGGAGCATGGTGATCTAGGATATTTAAAAAGATTGTGTTGAAGTGAGCTACTGCAACATCTAGGGTTAGAGTTTTTAGAATATCCCAGTTGATTCCTTTTAGAGAGTCATTGAAAGCTGTTGGTTTAAAGTTTTTTTGATTGCGTATGGTAATATAGTTATGTGTTCTTAGTAAAGGTGTAGGGAGTCGGTATGCAAAGGTGGGCAGGTGATCACTGAGGGAGTCTGGAAGTGTGCCACTGTCAGAGTAGTAATGAGGGTGAGAGACTAAGATCCAGTCTAGAATGCTACCTGAAGATAGAGTTTTGGAGGGGCGGGTTGTGGAATTAATTAGCTGTGAGAAGTTGTAAAGGTTTATGTTAAGTGGACTTGTGTTTGACTGAATGGAAGACCAGTTTATGTTAGTATCTCCTAGGATTATTATTTCGTTGTTAATATTTGTGGAGAGCCAGAAAAGTATATTTTCTAATGTGGTAATATTGTCTCCAGGGGGGGTGTAGATGGAGACTATTACTATGTGTTTGTGTTTATTAAGTTGAAATTTTGTCAAGAGTATTTCTGCATTGTCGAATTTGGGAATAGGCTTGTTATAAGGGGTGACTGACAGGGAGGATGAATACAGAAGAGCAACACCACCACCTTTTTTGTGGGATCTGTCTTTTCGGATGATATAGTAGTTTGGTGGTGTTATTTCATGGTCTTTTATGTGAGACTTTAGCCATGTTTCAGATATAGATAAAATGTTGGGTTTGTTGTGTGAGAGCCAGGCATGGAGGCTTGGGATTTTGTTTACTATGCTTTGAGAGTTTAGGGAGGCAATAAGTATAGACTTGTCAATGTTGGAGGGGTTTGAGGGGCCAGGGTTGGGATGTATGTCTCCTGATAATAGGGTAGTAATTAAATATAGAATAATATTGGTTAGGTGTTTGGATTGCTTAGAGTGTGGGTTGTACTTTAATGCATTGGTAAAGTCTGGGTTGAACTTTGATGCATTGGTAAGGTATGGATTATCTGCTGTTGTGGATGAGTGTTTATAGGGGTTAATGAGTTTAAAAGTAAAGAATAGTTGAATTTTTATAGGATAGAGATGGGGAAATATTATGATGTGAGGTTTTGATGGAAATGTGTTGAAGTCAGTAGTTATGTGGAAGGCTTGAGTATGGTTAGTATGTGTGGGTTGAGTGAGGTAGTAGATGTAGGATAGGTTGAGGAGTAATAATAGTTGTGGGGTGTAGGTTAAGGGTTTTGAGAACATAGTGTAGGAGGTTATTTAAAGTGAAAAGTGAGGGGAAAAACATGTTGAAATATGTTAACCAAAATGAGGCAATCAATCATTTTGACTTAATGGATTTAAAACCATGAAAAATTGTTTCTTAAAGCCACCTTGTGTTGTATATAATAACCTAATCCATACCCAATAAATAAACTTATTTACAATGAACATTTTAATTTAAATGCTAATGTTTATAACAATTGAACAATGTCCTACACAACTTAATTTTGTGCTAAATTATATGATACTGCCATATAGGACTAAATCTTAGTTGCACCTGGTCACCATGACACTATTTTGGTTAAGCCAATTTTAAAGCAGAGGGCAGCTAAGATTTAGTCCTACAGGACAATGTCATATAAGTTAACACAAAATTAAGTTTTGTGTAAGACATTGTTCAGTTGTTGTAAATATTAGCATTTAAATTAAAATGTGCATTGTAAATAAGTTTGCTTATTTATTCAGTATGTATTAGGTTATTATATAGAAAACAAAGTGGCTTTAAGAAACAATTTTTCATGGTTTTAACTCCATTGAGAAAGTCAAAATGATTGGCTGCCTCATTTTGGTTAAGATAGTTAAACACGTTTTTATCACAATGTAAATGACTCTGAAGAAGCCTGTTGGAATACTAAGGCAAAAACGCTTAGTCGTTTGTATTTTTTATTAAACAGTTTCTTGATTTCTACCTCGTGGTTTGCATTTTTTTTCTTTTTTCTTGTTCAGTGTTTTTGTGCACCTGTTAGCAGTTTCATGTGATTTTATGTGTGGCAAACAGTTGGACAATACGTAATGTTTGTTCCCAGACTGTGGGTAATCTGACTGTCACATGCCAGACCCATCAGAAAACTGTTATGGTACATTAATATCTGGTACTGCATTCATTCTTTTATGTTGTATGCTCGATATATACACTCTGTCGCTGAGGCCGGGCCTGTGTCCCCCCACTACTAAAGGCTATAACCTGCTGTCCTGCTGTAGATGGTGAACAGGTATGTTAGTCATAGCTCTCAAGCAATAGGATATGTGTGTGGAGTACACAGTGTGCTAACTAGCATACATCAGGAACTGTAAGTGACACCTGCACAATGTTTGAAGTATGCCTATGTAACATTGAAAGACTGAGAGGAGCTGACTGACAGTACATTGTGTGATATGCCAGTTGTGTCCACCAGTACTAACTGGTACTATTGTCTGAAACACAATCCAGTATGCATTCATACATGAGCTGATCATTGTTGGAGGGACTCAGTGGGCCAGATCTGTGATCTATGTCACAGCAGACAAAGCCAAAAGGGAAGCCTGTAGGTGCCAGACAGCTGAGTAACAGCAACATGTCATTCCAAGATATGTGCTACAGACCTACGGTTGTAGTCCTATTTCCCATTACTGCATCCTCCCATCTGTGTCCCACTACATGGGGACATCCAATACTTACCTGGTACAGTGCTCTTCTCCTTTGTGCAGAAATCCTGTAGTTTACTTCTTATGTTCTCACTGTCTCTTTTCATAAAGAAAGTCACAGACCTGCTTACCATAGGCTGCAGCTTGTCTTTTGTAGGCAATGCTCATGAACAGGTTATTGCCTGTGCACCAGTCTGTGGCTCACACTTGCTAATTGCATCCAGAACAGCTGTGTTGTATTTTCATTAGCCAATGGCATGGCATCACAGTGCTATATTTAAGGCCTTCATGTAGGCCTTGGACCTTTTCCTGGCCTGTGAGATGTACATTATCGAGGTGTGGGGAATATAGCATCACAGATGGTAGGTAAAAATACTGTCCACTGTCTAGATTTATGTGGTATGTCCACAGTTTGGCCATTGTGAACAGACTTTCTGATTATGAGACAGTTTACCTTTTAAAAATGTGGGTTGAAGTCAGTAAAGGGACAAACAGATGTGAATGTCACATGTCATTTGCATGAGAATATGAATTCTGCTTCAGTAGCTGCTGGTCTATCAGCTGTGTATGTTTGTAGGGGAAGATTGTGACACATATCCCTGTCACTTGACTGTTCCCTCCCTTGCTGTATGGGTGTTGTGTGGATCCCCTTTTCTAGGTGTCTGGGAGGTATGGTAGGTCTGTAGCAGGTAGCTGAACATACTGCCCCATATGTTGCAGGCTGCAACTGCTGCATTCTGGCCATGAGTCATACTGGGGATTGTGTACACATTGGGCGACAGCAAGCTGTATATGTGAGCGAGGGAGCAGTGTCATCTCTGTTGTTAAAGCACAGCCAGGGTGATGGCACTCATAACAGTCCAGGTGAGGTGTGTGCCTCAGGTACATATGTTATGTAATAGTGCCATCCAGAGAGTGGTAGGTGACATTTAGGACACCTATACATATTTGTGGAGTGTGCCCCAACCTACAGGCCTTTGCTGTGCTAATGTGGGTGGCAGTGACTGCAGTAGCAGCAACGAGTTCTGCTTAAGACTGCAGGACTCAGCCATGTATTTTTGCTTGGACAAGCATGTACCCGACAAGCAACAGACGAGAATTGATGTCAGAACTGTGGGAGGCAAAATGTACAGCATGCTGAGTCAATACTATAGCAGGTATATTTGCAAGACATATGTGCATGCATATAGTCTGCTATACAGGATTGGCATGAACATGTGTGTCTGGATGGGTATGACATGTGACACAGAACTGTCTGTCATGATTTTCTAATATCAGTCTTTCTTACTTGCCAGTTCTTCAGCACACATAATATGTTTTGTGACAACCATGCCAAAGGTAGGTGGCACAACTGTGGACATTCTGCAACAGTCTGTGCAGTTGTCAGCTCTTCCTGATATCCTAGGCCTCATGTACATCCATCAGCATTTATTTGGCTGTGTACTGATTTGGTGTCTGCAACACAGTCCCAACTAGGCTGTTGTTTTCTCCATTATATGTACAAGAAGTGTGTCACTGGCACTCAGAATATGTGTATGGAAACACTTGTTATGCTTCAGAGCTGAGTTGCCTAGTGGGCTAAGGCACTGTGCTGTAATGGACAGGGTCCTGGGTTTGAGACTTGGCAGGACTGAATTTTTTGCTGATGTGCATCACTGATATTCAGGATATGTTTATGGAAACACTCACTAGTCTTCAGAGATGTGAGGCCTACTGGGTTAATGCACTATGCCCTAGTTGGCAGGGTCCCAGGTTTGAGAAAGGGGTGATCCTTTCGCTGATGTGCAGAACAGTGTCAGAAAGACAGAAGGTGATTACAGCAGTTTTAAGCAGCTTTAAGTGTGTTTGCATGACACAGTGCAGCACTTAGCTCTGCTTAAGACCAAACTATTTCCAAAAAAAGAAAAGAAAAAAGGGGTGATAGGAAAGTGGTTAAATGGGGGCAAGCAGGGGGAAAAACAATGTCAAAGGCAGGTAGAGATGTGCAGGATAGGTGTAGAAAAGGTCCATAGCTCTCCATTTCTTGTACAGCAACAGCTGTGCAGGTTGTGGACAATTTGGAATTTGGAGCCTCATATCCTAGAGGGATGGGTGTGGGTGACATAACTGTGTTGATTAATTTCTGTAATGATTGACTATAGGCAGTGTACATGGGGGTGAAATGGAGAGCTATGAATGCGGTTATATTTTTTTGTGAGACAGATGCTCATTTTTATTCTTTAAGGAGAGAGTGGAATGTTGGGGAGGGGATATATGTACATGTGGGAAGGTAAGATGGGTAGGAGAGGTAGCATTTGCAAACAGACAAGACAGCAGTCAGTAGTGGTGTATGACACATGAGGGCGAGTAAAGACCTTGGATGGCGAGGGTGTTGTGGAATTGGAAAGCCATGTGCCACCAGACGGCAGCAGTGAGACTGAGCTCCCTACCCATGTGCAATTACCACTACTCCTTCATGGCCCCAAAAGGGGCTGTGCTGGGGGCTACATGCTGGGAGCAGCCTGCCCTTCAGGTTGGCCAGTCTGCTGTCAATCTGGTGCAATCAATTGTCAAACCTTTGCTGCACAATCCTGCATACCATGCCTGGTAGCTGTCACTGGGTGACTACTCACTCTCTGTGCCTGTTCCCAGGAGGGACAGGCCCCATCACCTGAGGTGGCTCCACCCATAGGTGATGCAGGATCAGTGGAGTGGGGCAGTCCAGGCTGGGTCCGAGACGTGCTTGGATCCACTGCCATGGCCAGTTGAGGTAGGGTAGATGGATTTGTGGGAAATGGCCTACCCAGTCGAGCTATGGTGTTGATGTTTTTTCAAAGTGTATCAGATAGTAATGAACAGAACATTTAAACGTTATTTATAACAGCATACCAGATTGTTCCAATTAACCCAGTAACATAAGATTGCATAGCATATGGAACACAACAATGAGTGGTATAACAGTCAGTATTGTAACAACATGCCATTAACAGTTACAGCAAAAGGCCAACAGCATAGGTAATTCAACAAGGTATGTTAGTAAGCAACCAATGTAATATATCACAATAATAAAACACAAGGCCCAACACAAAGTTTTGAGAGTGACAAATGTTAGCCATACCTGATGTCTACCAATAATAAATTATGATGCAGATAAGGGGTGGGGGGTATTAAGACATTCCATTACTACCACTATAAGCTATATTGTTTACAACAGCACTCTGATAATCTGTACAGGTCTGTCCTTACTTTATATATAAAAATGCCCTACAGCTTCTGTAGCACCTATGTACCTCTCAAGTTATCCAACATGGGACAGTATGGGCCAAGCTATAACACCTACAGGTACACAACTACAGGGGACTATTACATGACAAATGAACATGTATGAGTACCACAATGTACTGTGGACTGATGTAGTGTGACTGTACTATTGAGATAAATCAAGTGACTGTTAAATCTATGTCCCAGGGATTTCACAACAGTAATCACAGTCAGTGACAGCGTGACACTTGAGAGACATGTATCATGCACAGTACAGAGAGTTTACACTTATCATGCCATCCTTGGCAGGCATGGGGTTAGACTATTAGCAGACATTCACAGACACACCAGTCATACAGCCATACAAAGATTAAACACTTATTTGTTTTAATAACTTGTATTAATATTGTACTTGTTGACTTTTTATTTGCTGTTAACACTCTGGTACATGTGGACAAACAAGTTAGTAACCCGTGTGAACAGCTACTACAGCCATTTATTTATCTGTAGTTCCTGTGGGGAGAACATCTGTTAACAATACATGAGCGTTTCTATTATTTAGTAGTATTTGTCCCTGGATTTGAACCCCTGTCTGTGTGCATGACAAAACGCATAGCATACCTAATGTTTATCACACTGAGCTACTGAGCCACTGCTTAATATCCATTGACTAATATATGCATAGAGCTCACCTGGTAACACAATATGACCTGGTAATAGCGGTAGAGTGTTATACAAGACTGCAGTGACACTAACACACATGCATGAGATTCATGCATGATAGAGATAGTAGGTGAACTGTGTATGAATACTTGGAATTCAGGTGTACACAATTAACAATTAGTGGGTGGGAATATGTGTGATGTTTACAGAACATATCGGGCTGCTGGGTTGCCTACCTGATCCATATACAGTTGCAGATGGTATATTCGCAGTCTACAGCTATTACAGTCTTATGCGTGCCTGTAGCAGCATAACTAAGTTCAGGAATGGATATAGCAGAAATGCAATGGTTAACACAAGACAATCCTGAGATAAACACACTATTATACCTTAGCCATTACTATTCTAGGTTCAGATCATATTGCAGAACAAATATCATAATGCATTATATCTTGTAGTACAGCCCCACATCTACACTTTAGCAAAACATTCTTTGTCAGCTGACCTGCAGTCACTTCATGGTATTATTCCCGTGTTTGCTTCACAGCACTTGTAATACTCGATTTCTTGACCAACAGTCCAAAATACACAAATCTGGCACAACATAGCTTTATTATGGGTGACATTAAGCAGTGATTGATATACATCTAACAATCTTTATTGATGAACAACTCAGATAATGCAGGTGTTGCAAGACAGCTGTAATTCCACAATTGATGGAGTAGTAACTTTATCTTCTTGACAATTATAAATGCAGTTGAAATTTATTTCCTGAAAATGATGAAGGCAGTTGAACATTTATCTCCTTAACATTGTGAATGCATTTGAACATTATTTTCTTAAAATTATGAATGCAGTTGAATTTATTTCCTTAACATGAGTGCAGTTGTACTTTATTACCTTATTATTAATGCAGTAGAAACTTTTATTTCATTAACATTATTAATGCAGTAGTAACTTTATTTCCTTAACATTAGCAGGTTTCATACTTTCATCTATATTGAACTGTACCTGGCATTACTTATATCAGTCCAGGTCTATGACCACATTCATTGCAGTACACTCACAACAGAATATGCCTGCTGGCAGTTACTACTATACTCTTTCTTATTTATATGACTATAGATTGCAAGATATATCTGTACTCACCTCATTCACAGCACAACCTGACCAGGTGCCCAGCATGGGCCTCCAGGTTGCAAGCTCTCTCCTCTGTAGCTGTGAGGAGAGAAAAATATCATTATGCATACCTGTCTATCACATAGTCGTACTAGAATTTGGTAAAACAATGCTTGCAATACTTACAAACTGGTGGGACATTCCCGTTTCTTGCATCTTGGATCCAAGTCGCCAAGAGTTCCCACTTCCTATGCTTCAGGTACCAGTTGCACTGTTGAGGTTGCATGCCAGCCTGCCCCAGGCCTCCACCTTGTACTCCAATCCTTGGAACTTGCCCTGCAGCAGCCAGATGTCAGTGTCTTTTACTAGGAGTTCAACCATGACCCTGGACTCCAGAATGCCCCACTGCTTCACCCGGAAGCATGCAATCTCTCCAACTACTGCCATAGTCTCTGCCAAGATCAAACTCCAACAGATTCTGATTGTATTCCCGCCTGTTACACTTAAGCTGTTTTACCACCCTTTGCTACTATTGGACCATTTTTAAAAATGTGGCACTTCACTTAGCGCTGCACAATCCCGTTGAGCTCAGCCAGCAGTGCTTAAACTGGCAATGCTTAGTAAAGCTTAGTGGTGTGCAAACCAGCTTAGGTGAGCTAAGGACTGCTTAAACAGCATTTACTTAGCAGTGACCAAACCAGCTAAGTGGAGCTGTGCATTGCTAAGCAGTGCTAAAACAGGTCCTGTTTAAGTACTGCTTGGCTTGGCTTAGCAGTGTTTAGCAGAGCTTAGCTAAGGGCAAACCAGATTTAAAAAAATAATTAATTATTTGTTCATTACTACTAGTTTATTATTATGTGTATGCATTGTAGTTCTATATTTCCTGATTTTATGTATTTTAATTTCTTTATCTTAGAGTGTGTGTTTTATGTATTGTAAATGTGCAACTGGATCTTTTCTCTTTGGGTCTCCACTGAAAATGGGCTTCTGGCTCAGCTGGACCAACCTAGTTAACAAATGTCAGTACATACGTTATAGAATATTGCTATCAAATATAAAAGCTGAATGTCTTCTCTGTGTATTCGAACCATGCACCTACTGCACACAAGGCCATGACTCTAACTGTTCAGCTAAGTGGCTATGTTGATAATTGATATACATTTCTAAATACCTCTCAGCTATGTTTAAGCAATGCTGGCACCACACTGCACCATGCAATCATGTGCAGCTATGCTTAAACTTGATCTTTCCTATATAAATTAAAACTATCCAGTTTCTATTTTTAGATGTCTGGCTTGTGTCCATTGCTAAGCGCTGCACTGCACAAACATACAAAAACAAAAAAAAATATTTAACTTTTATATTTCAGTGCCCATCTGGCACTTTGACAGTGCAGGGGGTATGTTACTTATCTCCGGACACTGTAACACACCCCCTAGACTGATTCTGTAACTGTGTTACACAGCACTCTCTCAGTAGTGTGCCTTCATTAATATGCAAGGTGCACTGCCTTGGGGGAGCCGCAGACTAGCCCAAGGTACCTGCCGTGTAAGACGTACACTATTCCTATACAGATTTTATTAAATCCCCTTCAGTGTCCCAATTTGGAAAGACATATATCTTAAAAGTGCAAAACAGGGACATGGAATGTTTGTATCAGAGTAGCATTTTAACTTAATTTGTACAAAAAGAAAGAACATGATTCTTCTTGGGATACCCACCTAGGATAAAAAAATCAAAATGCTCCTTTATATACTTGAATGAAGGGAAATCTTTAGTGTGGCTACCTCAATTTGGTTTAGTAAAGTAAAGAGAAGCAATTTTGCTTGATATACTGCATTGCTTACAAAATAATTGCACTTTTTCTACCATAGGAAATTTAGAGAACTGTAAAGGTTATGTATGTATCATTAGTAATATTGACATTATCTAACAATCACCATATTAAGAACTTACTGAAAACATTTTTTCAAAAGAAGCTAAAGATCCAAAATTAATAATTTAAGATAAACAGGAAGTACACAGAATTGTTCAAAAAATTGTCTAGAATTTGTGCATATTCTAAATAAATATACTTATGTAAAGGCAGTGTTCTAATAGCAGAAATCCTTAAGAGTATTTGCTGAGATAAGGTAGAATGATAACCAAATATGGAAAGGAACTTAAATACATAATGTGTAGACTGTGCAAACCTGGTAAACATTGTGACATGCTAATTACAGCATAAGCAGCTGAATTGTATGCTAATCATCCAGTCCAAGATGGAGGAGCTATTCAACAAGCTATAAAACAATCATGCACACTTAGTGCAAGTTTAGGCTTTGAATTCCAACACCTATTAGAATACAGTCATGGAAAGTACTCTATGCAGAAAGAACATTAGGGGCTGCTGTTGCTGTTCTGCTTGTGCATGTGCAATAGGCCCATGTCTATGCTGCTGATGCTGCTAATAAACCTCAGCCAATAAGGATAAGGGTGTTTAGACCCAATTTAACTTTTTGTAGTCTGCATTAGATGGAAATACTAGAGTGGTACATGGTGGATAGAGACACACTACAGGAACTCTACAACCTCTGTCACCCTCAACTGACAGCAAGGGCAAACTGAAGGGAACAAATACCTGTGGAGACCAAGGTATGTGTAGCACTTAGAATTGTAGCTACATGAATCTTCCAGAGACCAACAGGGGACATGCTGGGGTCGTAACAGGCATCAGCATCCAATATCTTACAATCAATTCTTGAATGCTATGTTACAGCATGTCAGTGACTACATACATTTCCCCTATACTTCCAAGGACACAGATACAACTATGCAGGACTTCTACCCTGTAGCACACTTCCCTGAAGTCTTGGGTGCTACAGACTACACACACATTGAGATCAAAGCACCACCTTGGAAACAGGGAAGGTTCTACATAAACAGAAAGGGCTTCCACTCCATTAACTGCCAGGTCATGTGTAACTCTAAGGGACTCATCCTGAGTCTGTGTGCTGGCAACCTCAGCAGTTACCATGACTCTCATATCTGGCACAATTCTCTGCTCTATCATAGGTTTTCCAGGAAGGCTATCACATAAGGTCATTTAATGGGGATGCAGGTTATGCACACAAATCATGGCTGATGACTCCCACCAAAAATGTGCATGCGCACGCACACACACACACACACACACACACACACACACACACACACACACACACACACACGCACACATATGCACATGCACACATATGCACACGCACACATATGCACACGCACACACACACGCGCACAAATACACACACATACACACATGCACACATGCGCATATACACATGCACATACATACACGCATACACATGCACATACATACACACATACACGCACAGAAGAATGCTATAATGAGGCACAACCTCAAACGAGAAATATAACAGAGCATGTTTTTGGGCTGCTGAAGTCATGGTTTCGGTGCATCAGGGGAGCCCTATCATCCCAATACTTGTGCTGAAATTTTCACTATCTATGCTATCCTGCCAATACTGTCCTGAGAAAACAGCTTCAAAAAGGAACAACAAGGGGAAGGGGCACAGGTGGACAGTGACATAGGTGGACAGTGGTCTCACCTTCGATAACCACATTGCCACTACAATCAGGAAATCTTTCTATGTGGCACACCTCATCACTAAGGGCTTTTCCTCCAGAAAAAAGAAGGTCATTGTCCCACTGTACTCATCCATCATTAGACCCATTATAGAATACAATGCCCCATTTGGTATGTACCTCTCAAGACATCTGCAACAACTGGAAAGGCCACAGAAATACCTCACTAAAAGAATCACAGGCCTAAAGCAGATGCCCTATGCTGTCCATCTTAAGAAACTCCAGCTATACTCTGTCGTATATCTCCTACTCAGAGGTGATCTCTGCTTAACATACAAGATGATGTCAAACCCAGATCTGCTGGACATGCTACACTTAACGAAATCCCAATCCCTCAGAGCCACATGCTCCAGGGATGTAAACCTTGTCATCACAATAAACAAAACATGCTGGAGGGATAGGTTCCTGACCCAGAGACTCCCCAGACTCTGGAATAGACTGCCCATACATGTCAAGCAGAACATCTCTTTGGCCCTCTTCAAAAGGAACCTTGATGATTGGATGGGAGAAAGGAAATTCACCCTGGGGATCATGTCAGTCACCCTGCTAGACAGGGGACTAGGGAAGTAAATAGTGTGGGAAGAAATAGCCAGGGAATTGTTATGGCTAGGTTTGTATAGGTCCTAGGGACGATAGCCTAGTACCAACCTATGAACATTCCACCACAACTGTCAAAGTCACCACAGCCACACGCAGATGAGGACTCAGAGGTGGAACCCCCAGCCACTGTGGGTGCAGGTAGACATAGGCATGCATAATATGCCCTTTTCCTGGACAAAAGGCAAAAGCACACATGCTGACCACCTAAGGATAAGATTACAAGATTTGTCCTATGCCAGACAATGCTCACAACCTTTACTTACCCATGTAATGGCTGTGTACTGCTAGCATCACACAGACTCAGTCCTGAAATAAAACAATTGCAACTGCAGGACTATGAAGGTAAGCGTTAAACCTGGAATAGGGAAATAAATGCGTAAGAACACAAATGAATGTCAGATCCTAGCATTCTGTTGCTGTCGCTTGTAAATGTACCCAGGTAGAAGGTGTGTCACTTTTATATCAATTACATCAATATGTGACAGGACTGACTTATGTCACTAGATGTCTGCTCTTTATCAGCTAGTTGGTCTCATGCACCAAAGATGCACACAAAACAAACACCTGTAAGAAAGTAGTGCAATTTTCCAACAAGCATCACCAACACATATACACTAATCACTCAGTCAGCTATGCATCCTGTGCATCAGAAAAAAATACATACATGTATCCCTGAATACAAATGGTAGAAACAAGAACATGGCACAGTTATCATCATTTGCACAGGATGTTGTCTGCGGTAGCAGGAGGCCAAAGCTGACACCAAAGTAGTGTGTGTGTGTGAGTAAGAAAGACAGCTAGGTGAAAATTTAGCTGATTATCAAGTGGCCAGTGAGGCAGAATGAGCTGCAAGCCTCATGAATGACTCATGTATCTGTTATGTGCGTGTGTCTGTATGGGCTCTTGAGGTGAAATGTGTGTGAGTGTATGCAATACAATCAAGCTCTGTGCTAGCTCTACATCCCGACATGTCAGACAGGTGTGAGCCATACATGGTAGAGGAAACAGTTCATTGTCATCACGCCTGACCATGAGAACTGCATCTGTCAGGAGTTGCACTGGCACATCCATGCCCATGGTCAGATGTGCTGGTGATACCCAAACATAACTGGGGTCTGCTGGATAAGCTCTCCTCATGACTACCCTCAGGACCGCAATCCTGTGGCCTACAACTTCTAGGTGTGACCACCTCAACCAATGTTGGAGCAGTGGAAGTAATGCCACTGCAGGAGTGGGAGTGGGCATGGCCACATTAGCTAATGGCAGATTATGCTGCTGACGTACAGCCACATGGATGGCCATTCCATTGCATCAGCCACACGATGGAGGCAGTTATGCATGTCAGCCTGTGCCAACATCTACAACCCTAAACATGTTCTCCGAAGCAAGTCTAGAATGTGCCTGTATCTCTATGATAGCCCTAAGCATACATCAAGTGGCATGTAATGACATACCAGAATAATTTGGAGTGTGGACAGCAGACCTCATCTGAGCACCCCTACCAACCCTCCAGCATGGCACCTCACCCACATTTTGGCTATAGCCAGAGTCAACTAGCACTGAAGCTGCAGTGACCACACTACCATGATCAAGTGTCTCATCCTCCACCTGTCCAATATCTGAGGGCTTAGTAGAATGGATATGTGAAGGCATACTGACTGTGTCTGATAGATATACAAGGGATGGCTGAATCTTAACCTCAGTATCAGATTCAAAATCTGCCCCCCCCATCCTTCTGTTTGTACTCCATCTCATCAGATCCTACCAGTATTCTGATAGGGTGGTAGGAGTCCTATATTTCCACTCTCAGGATCACCTGTGAGCCTATGATAATAAGCAACAAACACAGGAATGAAATTAATACTACAATAAATATTAAAAGAATGTATATGATAACAAAGTAACACTGCTCCCACTATCACAGATGGTACAGCACTACAGAATCTCACTACACCCACCTCACACATACAGATAAATGTATGTATTATCTAACAAATGGTCACTAGCAAGCAAAAAGACATTTGTTAACCATGTGCAGATGACTCCACACATCGTAGGGAGGCTGGGCCTTGGAAAAAATGAAGTAAGGGAAAGCCAGCAATTAACCATCATAATAGGAATACCACAGGGACAGGGAATACACAATTGCTTATATGTCTTGTAAGAAATAGTTGTAACTGAAACTTGGCTGGCACACCCACCTGCAGTCCATGTGTAAAGAACAACTACTTCATATATTAACTTAACAATAGGTATAGAATAAAAAATCCCTAGCAAAGTCTTACTGAAATTATATATTTTCACCACAAAAAACAAATCTGTAACTTGCCATATGTAAGCTTACATGGAAGCTGCTACTGGGACATAATTTTCCTCCCAAACACTTCAGCACCGACTTCAATTACTTGTTGGTGTGAAGTTTCCACTGAGCTGTCTGGATCTCTGATAGTGCACAGGAACTCTTGATTTGGTGTGAGTGATTTCTCAGTAGCAGTCCCCGCATAGCCAGCTGTTCACGGATAACTGCAGCTGCTATCCTCAGGGCTGAAGAAATCATATCAATGGCCCAATGATGCACCTGATCATAATTCAAGGCATGACTCCCTAATACATTGACAGCATTCACTAACTGGTTCCAAATCTGCATTCTGACAGCCATATCCCCACATCCTTGCTCAAGCAGAAAGGCACCTGAACACCTCCACTATGGCACCATTTTCTGAATCACTGAAAGGGGTTTACATGGATTTGTAAGCTAGGGTGCCATAATCCTGTGTGACATAATACAGAAAATGATACAACACATACATAATAACTTAAGTAAAAGTCTTGCTTAGGTACATATCTGTCAACATTAAGCACTGGAAACAGACATTTCAGTTACTTAAAGTGAAGGTTATGTGTTTGTCCCACCTCATCCTCACACAAAATCCAAGGTTCGTCTAATGCAAGGAATACCACTTAAGTCATTTGTATTATGTTTCCCACTGAAATATCAGGATGCCTACACATTTTCCTCAGAAAAGCACTTTTAACACACTTTTGTTCTTTCAATACACAAATGGTAGGTGGTTCCCCCACCCCTAAAACAACAAACAAATGAAGATTTATACAAACCAGGGACTACAGCAGAATTAAATTGGCATAAATGCTTTCCACACAATTATCAGTGTGTGTACACATTAACAACAGAACAGTCACATTATGATTGGCAGCCAACTCTCAATGTGCCCACCACTACCTTGGAGGTGTCCCTTGGCCATCTCAGAAGCATAATACCTCTGTCAGTGACAAGTACATTAACATTTCTCTGCAACAACACAGAAGATTCTAAAATCCAATTTAACAATAATATTTGTAATGAAAGTTAATAACCTGTCTATCTGAGAAATGCAAATGGCTGCCAAAAATGCCAGCAGTGAAGTATAAGAAGTGCATACAGATAAAAGTTACATTTTCTCCTAGATATATAAATTGCTTTGTAATGTGTTACAAAATCTATAATGTACTTGAATAATACAAGCATACCTTAGCAAAATTAGAAGCCTTAGGTGCAGATAAATCACCTTCAAAGGAATAACAATCTTCTATTTTTCTCCAAATGCACACGTCAACTCACCTTCAAGTTCCCTAGCTAAACGGTTACCTTTTTATTGTGTAGAATCATCCCTCTGAGCATGGTGAAGGTGCCGGTGAGGTGTGAACCCATTGGAATTGCCAAAGACCAAACTTTTGGATTCATACATCAGCTGTAAACATAGTGTGGGCTCTACAACACTGTTAGTTGCTAATGGCTTGCAACTGTGAACGATTAGTGGGAGGGAGAAGAAAGATGCAACAGCAATTCAGACTACCTTACCTGCATTGGGTGTGTCACACAGGATACACTTACAAAGTGTAGAGGTGACTGTAATAAGCTTTGAAATGAAAATAAACAGGACACATTTATCATGTTTGTGCTATAATACACAAACTCCCCTACCTGCCCTGATAAATATTTTATACTGTCAAGTACTTTTTGTCATACAGTTACAGGAGAAGGATACAAAATGCACTATACACTGCATTTCTGAGAGTACAGCACAGATAAGAGACGAATGAATACAATACAAAGAGAAGGCAGAGCTGCATTGGTGCAAACATATTCATAAAAGGATTGTATGATCAGTCATTCCACTGAATATGTGAGCGACAAATATACTTACAAGTGTATTGCCTGGTTAGTACTGTAGAAGAAATGGGAATTGCTTGTATGCAAAGTTGTGTCTGTGGCAAGGGGAGATAACACACTCCTACTGTGTTTTGTATTTCTTTCGTTTCCAGAGCTGTGTAAAATTCTCTAACATGTTAAAACATTTTTTTTATTAATATTACATTTGCACAATGTATAAATATTTTTAATTTAATGGAAGTTGCCTTAAGAAACATAATTCCACTTAGTTCCATTGCACATCAGTCAGCAGCTTGTATGATAAGGAAATCATAAATTAGACCTATGAATCAACTATGTGTGTTTGTAGCACACCTTGTAAACACATTGAGGCATGCAGCTCATAGGATAGATAGACCATGGTTCAAGTCCCACTTTTTTTAATGATAAAAGTTAATAACCATTTTTTACAATAATAAGATGCTTGGGCTTTGTCTGTCTCATTTGCATGTTGCTCACCGGTGCAAAAACACGGCTTACTGATGCAAACAAAAAAGATACATTGTTAATTGTTTTCCCTCCTTCATGCAAACACGCTAAGTGGCACTGTACAGCAGTCAGCATTCATGCACAACACCTGCAGACAATAAAGATAAATTGTAACTTGCAAAAAAGATACATTGTTACTTGTTTCATCTTCCTTTGTGCAAACATGCTAAGTGATGCAGTCAGCACTCTAGATCGTAATGAGTGTAAAAACTAGAGCTGCTGCCCAGCGTTCCCTGTGGCAACAGGTATAGGTTCATTGCCACAAAACAGGTGAGTCAGGATTCTAACCCCGCACACTTTAAATTTTATTTATGCTGTTCCACTTAATTTTGTATAAAATTAACAATATAAAGATAATTTTACATAATAGTAACTATGTATAGCAGATGATATCTTATGAATTGTATGTGTGACTGGGATATCCTGACAATTATGTTTCCATAATTAAGTTTGTTTTCTGCCCTAGGATGGACTTCATACTTTACTGATAGTCATATACACAACTCACATAGCATAAGTATAGCTGAAAAACAGAATGTATTGTGCGGTCTGACCCAGACCTCAGAAATCTTTCCTGAAAGTAATACAAGTATACACATTTCCAGTATATTGTCACACATGAAAATGCATAAACCAGGACCTTGTCATGTCACACACACATAGATGGTTACCTGAAGTGTAACACCACTCACTCTTTAATGATAATTAATGACCATGTCTAACAAGAACTTTTTCTGTGGCAATGAGGAAAAAACACCTATGTGAAAGAATATGTATTTGCTATTTTACATAGGTTTGAATCCCATATTGTACTATTTACTTTTATCAGTGTGTAAGGCCCCACAAAATATGTGTCAGGTCATAAAATGTATAACCCCAATTCCTCTCTTAAAAGTCAAGTCATTTAACAGGTATAGCAGCAGACAAGCCATAAATTAATGTCAAATATCACATTATCCTTCCTATTTCATATTATGCCTTCCACTCTATTTGACACTGTTGCTGTGTATACACCATCATGCAAACATGGTTAGCATGGTTGTGTAGGTTTGCAAACTAGCTGTAAAATACAATATTTGGAACTGGCAGAAAAAACACTTTACCTGTTGTTCTATGACCTGTGCAGACATGGCAGGAGCTATCAAGGAAGTGCCCAATTCAGGGCTCAAAGATGGGATGTAGAGGAGTCCAGAACTGTCATTGCACTCCTTTATTCTTTTTTGTCTTTTACCCCAACCCTTATCTCTCTTTTTTATTTTTATATGTGTGATTACACCATTCTGATATCATAATTTTCTGACAACCAACAAAAGGATTTTCAGCACAGGAAGGTGAAGTGTAGCTCAGCCTGCCACCCCTCCAATGGCTGCCACACCAACACCCAGCACACCTGGGACTCAGCCTTGCAGTACTGCCTCTGCAGCTCCTATGCTACCTGGGCCCTCAGCATCAGGTAGCATTAACCTGGCAGCTGGTGCAGTGGTACCCTCCATAAGTATTGGTGGAGATGGGGATTTCTTCATCCACAAGAAGTTGCCAGGCATAGTACACGAGGTCTTAGAATGTAGCATTGGTGCATGTCTCAGCCATCTGGAGAAGTTACTTGAGGAAATGCAGACAAAACCCAAATATCAAGCAATACAACAAGAAGCCTAGGGAGGGGACAGTGATGACAGTTTTGAGGGTGAGAACAAGATTCTCACTGTTCCC
This sequence comes from Protopterus annectens, assembly GCF_019279795.1. Classification (NCBI taxonomy): domain Eukaryota; kingdom Metazoa; phylum Chordata; order Ceratodontiformes; family Protopteridae; genus Protopterus; species Protopterus annectens. The sequence goes on along the minus strand of NC_056725.1, from coordinate 1,067,278,154 downwards.
ATGCTTGATGGACATGAGACTCCGATTTCCTCTCCCTATCCCCAATCATGGTGGTCCTCAACCTAGTGTGTCCCTCTCCATTCCTGTGTCTGCCTTGTTTGTCTTGTTGTCTGAACTTGCTTCCTCACCTATTGTCTGCACTTGCTTCCTCACCTACACTTCTGACATGACCTTGACATTCCTATGTCCCTTCTCTAATATTCCTCTCTTTTTAACGTAAAATAAAAAACTGGGCATCTGTCCCACAAAAAAAAAAAAAAAAAATAAATAAATTTGATTTGGTATAATAGGCTATACAACATGATTGCATTGTTGGCACTCATTTGTGTTTTCATGACAGTCTAAACTCATGCAATTTTGCTCTCCATGTTCATATTACAGTTTGGAAGAAGTGGATAGCTGTAGTTATTTCCTAATTTCCTCCTGCACATTCCTATATCGCTTCTCTTTTGTTCTTCACCCTGCTTGCCCTCCAATTCACCACTTTCTTGTCTGCCCCATTTTAACACCTTTAATCTGGTCAAAAATAGAATCATACACCATACACTTGTAGGAATGCCCCTAATAAAGCCCTTCACTTTTTGTCCTCTGTGTTTGCTTGGAACTTGGCATCATGCGCCAATGGCAAGTGGCTCTTCATGTCCTGTGGCATCGGCTGCATTAGACTGATTACCTCCACACAATGCTGCTTATACTCACTGCACCAAAGGAACACAGAGTTAAAGTAGAATGAAGGCAGTACTTTGAAACCTTTACTCTAACAGTTATTTAAACTGCTGAATGTATAAAAATGCAAATCCACATGAGGACTATTGATATAAATCATGTAGCCGATATTTATTTTATATAGTACTTCTCTGTAGTCATTGCTCTTTGCATTTGCAGGAATTATCACATTTACTTATATAATAAAATCCTGACATCACATGTAAAAAAATAGATTAACCTGGATTCAAACCCTGTGCATCTGTGCTATGAACATGAGTTCACTGCTCTTCTACTTGCTGCCACAGGAAAATATATGCAATGGCTGTATTTTTTACACTTAGTACTGTCCAAAGTGCTGATGGCCACACCTTGCTGCTTAACGAGTTTAGGCAGAGGAAAGTGAACCGATAGAAATATTACTATGTTCCTATTTAAGCAGAGAAATGCATTTGCTCATTACTTAACTACATGCAAATGGGGAAGGCAATAGCAACAATTCTTAATGTCATAAAAGTTATGACACGACATTAGCAATATAAACTACAGAATGTACACCACAGTATCTATTAGTTATTTCTTACATAACATATATGCATGACTACTTCTGAAGTTCAAATTATATTCATTAAATGTGAATCTTGCATGTGCAAAAATTTTGTCATCATTTGCACAAATCAATTGCTTGGCAGTGAACTATGAAAAGAAGTGTTTGGCATGTATTACTTATGTGTAGTGCCTAGTTATTTTTCATCCCATAAAAAGCCATTTAAAAGCATGACCAAAGGGGGGGGGGGATTGCTAGCAACTGAACACATACTTACTCAGCCTCAAGTGTGCCCTGCGCCCATGCACTTGAAAATGGATATACCTTTAATAGGTCAAATGTCAACTGCAATACAAAAATAAATAGCACAACTGTATTAATATATTATTTAAAGCTTTATACTGATAATACAAATTGAGATTGTCTTATACATGTCTTACTATGGACATCAATTCATCATAATATGAAGACACATGCATCAACACTTGCATGTATGCTGATCACAAAATGTGTGTGTGTGTGTGTGTGTGTGTGTGTGTGTGTGTGTGTGTGTGTGTGTGTGTGTGTGTGTGTGTGCATGTGTGTGTGTGTGTGTGCATGTGTGTGTTGTGTGTGTGTGTGTGTGTGTGTGTGTGTGTGTGTGTGTGTGTGTGTGTGTGTGTGTGTGTGTGTGTGTGTGTGTGTGTGTGTGTGTGCATGTTTACACATGTGTGTGTGTGTGTGTCTGAGTGCGTGTGCATGTGTGCATGTGTGTGTGTGTGTATGTGTGTGTTGTGTGTGTGTGTGTGTGTGTGTGTGTGTGTGTGTGTGTGTGTGTGTGTGTGTGTGCACATGTGCATGTGTGTGTGACTGAAAGTGTGTAATATACACAACATATTTAGAAACAGGAGCATGACTGTCTCAGTTCTGCAAAATGCATTCCTGACAGCTTATTGCATATAGTTTAAGAAGCTGTCTTTTAAAGTATATCTGTACATTGGAACCAAAACAGAAAATGATTTGTCCACAATTTGCTTACCTCTCTCATAAGAGGATATGTAATCTGCATGATAGAATGATGTCATTATCTATAAAGACCACTAGAACAAGGAAAAATCAGACTTTGGTGATGGTGCAAATATTAACTAATGTGTTCTACAGATGGAAACGAAATAGTTAGGTAGTGGTTCAGTTAATAAAACAGCCAAATTATTTGTGTGTGTGTGTGTGTGTGTGTGTGTGTGTGTGTGTGTGTGTGTGTGTGTGCGTGTGTGTGTGTGTGTGTGTGTGTGTGTGTGTGTGTGTGTGTGTGTGTGTGTGTGTGTCTGTATGCATAAGTGTATGCATATGCATCGTCAGAAGAGCATGAGTCTGTACCCTACTTTCAGCAATCAAGTCTCATGAAGAATGAAACTTTTTACAGTGGTACATGCCTATATGGCCATTTCATACAGGCCTCCCAACATACATGGATGATGTCATCTGCTATAAAGTGTTATGCAACTATGTAAAAGACTTGTGCCATTGTACTTGTGTTAAATACTGTGTTTTCTAGCTTGTGTAACTAGTTAGGCAGGTGCTCTAATCTCACTGCAATCAACTTGTGTATGTGTAGTCAGAAGGTCATTAGTCTGTATTCTGCTGTCAGCAATAAAGTTTCATGTAGAACAAAACTTTTTGCAGTCATACATGCCTTCACAGCCATTTCATACAGGCCTCCCAACATCTTCTACCAAACATACACTGATGATGTCATCTGCTATAAACTGTTGTCTGACACCTTAACAGTCACACCTGTGATGTGGTGCTTGCATTAAATGCTGTGTTCTGTAGTTAGTTAGGTAGGGGTTCTACTCTCACTGTGGCCAACTGGTGTGTGTTTGTGTTCAGTTAGCTCATATTCTGGAGATCATTTTAGAACAGCTTGTGAGACACTCCTGCTACCATCTTCTTCTCACCAGACATTGATGATGTCATCTACTATAAAGTGTTGTCTGACACTATGACAGCTTGACTTGTGCTATGGCACTTGCATTAAGTACTGTGTCTCCTAGGTAGTGGTTCTAGTCTCACTGTGGTAAACTAGTGTGTGTTTGTGTTCAGTTAGATTGTATCCTGGAGACCATTTTAGAACAGCATGTGAGATACTCCTGCTACCATCTTCTTCTTCTCACCAGACACTGAAGATGTCATCTGCTATAAAGTGTTGCCTGACACTATGACAGCTAGACTTGTGCTATGGCACTTGCATTAAGTGCTGTGTTCCCTAGGTAGGGGTTCTAGTCTCACTGAGGTCAACCAGTGTTTGTTTGTGTGTAATTAGCTCATATTCTGGAGACCATTTTGGAACAGCACATGAAACAGTCCTGCAACCATTTTTTTCTCACCAGATACTGATGAAGACATCTGCTATAAAGTGTTGTCTAACACTAGGATATAATTGTGCTGTGGTGCTTGCATTATGTACTGTGTTTTTTTAGCAAGCTAGGTAGGGGTTCTAATCTAACTGCAATTAACTTGAGTCTGCGTTCATCTTTGGAGACAATTTTACACTGAGATGCAACTCCACATCTCTGTCAGGCAGTCCTCCAAACAACTTCTTATCAGCATATAATGATGCTATCAGCTTCTAAAAAGTGCACTGTGGCACTGTTAAAGTCAGATGTATGTATTGTTGCTAGTCTTACATCGTATGGAATACAATTTCTATACTTACACAGGTTTAGTATTTAAATCTGATCTCAGTAAACTGCTGTGTGTGTATGGTTGGTGGTTAATTACATTCATTGTATGATCTTTTGAATCTCTTTTCATTTGACTTCCACTCTGGTGAACCTTTAACATATCCCCAAGAATCCAACATGCCCTTTTTCACTCTGTCTACATAAGATCCTTTCTGCAGAAGTCTGGGGGATGTCATCATCAAAAAGACGCATGCACACACATCATGAAGCAGAGTCCTTGCATGGCCCTCTGCAAACCAGATCCAAACCACTGGATGTGTGATTGTTATTTCTGTCATGGAGTGCTGAACAATTCACATATGGACAGAGTCAGTACTGAATACAATCAAACACATACACAAATATACAAATACCTTTACTATCTTCCATCACATAGACATAGTAATTGTCATTCAAATAAAATTATAATAGCTAGAATGTTATGGGATTCAGCACATTAGCCTAGTAGTGTCCTATGACCCTATGAAGACTGCGCATTGATGTCACTGTCATCCACATGCACTATGTTGAGGTTTGGATGTTTGGCAGCCCTATAACACTGTATTCTAGTTTGTAATTTGTGGTGATGTATTGAATGTTGCTAATGTGAATTGATTACATTTTTCTTGCATAACAACTGTAGTAATTTGCCTCCTGAGAACTGTTGAAATGGAATGATGCTATGTATATTGTTTCCTTACTAAGGCATGTGTTTTTGTAATGGAGAATATCAACATTCTACCTAGTTCTCATTCAACCATTACAGTGACACTTGCAGTATGGCACACGTGTGCATGTGTATATCTACCATCATTAAATGCAATGTGAAATACATCATTGGAATGTCATAATGGTTATATGGGCACAGACATCTTCTTTCATCTATGTGTTATAATGCTGCTGTATACACAAACATATAAGTAGTCCAGATCTATTTGTGACCTGTGTGACTTCATTGTATGCACTATTATGTTGCTATTCCCAACAATTATTGAAGAGATCCCAAGCAGCATTGTGTGACTGTCAGCATTTGTGTCAGTAACTGCTCTGCATGAACCACATCCACCTCATTTGTAATGTGCCTATATATGATACCAGGACACTCACAGACAGCTTTCTAATGAATAGCATATATGCATATGATGTGCAGTCAATGTAATTATGTGACACAGAGTTGTATGATTTTGTGAAGAGTTCCACTGTGTGGCCTGTAATGCATACGCAAGGTTGTATTTGGAGGTGTTGTCAAAAATAATTTTTTAAATAATTATACATTATATGAGAATAGACAACCAAGCCCAGAGTTGTTTGTGGATGGCACCACCCATATTCAACTGTATGAAATAGACAATCTGCTAGCTGACAGATTTGGATCAAACTTCACTCACCTGTCCCCACTGAGCATTCCTCAAAGTATACAAGCAAAAATGACTCAGTTTATTTTCTCAAGACAGCAGCTCATCTGTGCACTATCTAAGGCTAAACACATGGTATCAATGGGCCCTGAAAACATCCCAGGTTACTTTTCAATAACTAGCAACCTGACCTAGCATACACATTTAGATCCCTACTTAACCACGGCCTCCAGACAAGCTATGTTCTGGCAGAAGGGTGTACAGCAACAGTCATCCAGTTGGACAAGGGAGGACCATCACCTGACTCAGAGAATGATAGACCCATAAGTCTGACTTGCCTCATCTGTAAGGCAATCAAATGAATATCATGAACCTTATCAGATAGGGCACAGGTAATCTCCAGACTGTGTACCAACCCATGTTTTGATTTCTTAAGGTTACACCATGTCTGTTAAATCTGTTTGATGTTTACAAAGGCATGGATGAGGGAAAGACTGTGCATCCTATCTAACTATACCTGGCTAAGGCAATTGACGCAAATCCACACTCAGATAATATAGATAAACTGTCTCAACTGGCCATAAATACATACATCACCAGGTGGGTAACCAAATGGATCACCAACAGTGCATTTATAGTTGAAGTGTGTGAATTCAACACTAGCAAGTGGCCACTGACCAGTGCTGTACCGCAGAGTTCTATACTACACTCATTCCTGTTTGGTATTTACTTCCCAAAAGTCAAGAAAAATGTAAACAGCTTTTGTCTTACCAACTTTGTGGATGATAAAATACAGACAGTCATTAAATCCATGAACACTACTGATATACTGCAGAAGCTATTAATGCACAAAAAAGGTTTGTGTCAGAGCCATGGAAACACACCAAATGAAGCGTAATCATTAAAGTCTTTCCTTATATATATATATATATATATATATATATATATATATATATATAGTACAGGGTTTGATTCGTACCTTGGGTTGTTGTCTAGATTTAAAATGGTCCTTCAGGGGAGTTAGTTAGCTTAGTATTCACCTATAAATCTATAAATTAAAATTTAAACAACACAGCCCATGAGTACACCCAGTGATAGGTAATCTGGCTACTTAGTTATATAGTAATCAGAATGTCCAACACCATGTGTCCACAGTGGTGACAATTCCCTTGTAAGTGGCAGAACTCATAAGTATGGGCAGGTCACCCACAGCAAAGGACAGAATAATGTCATTGTACACAGCCCTGATCACACCAATAATTGAGTACAATGTGCCCTTTTACAAGTATCTCAACACACATCTGCAGCAGCTGGGCCAACGTCAGAGTTTTTGCACAATGAAGATACATGGTGTAAACAAGAAGTCATATGCAGAAAGATTTAAAGCCCTATCACTGTATTATATCTACAACTACCTATTAAGGATTGATCTCTGTCAGGACTACAGGGCACTCTACAATCTGTCCTTTATTGTAATGTTACACATTAACGCAACCTGCACAAGGGTCACTCATTTCAAGGATGACATAATAAATCACGTTGGAGAGCTAGATACAGCTCTCAGACACTACCCCTTCTCTGGAACATGCTTGCTAGTCAAGTAAAGGAAAGGCTTTTCCTGACCCTCTTAAAGTGCAATCTATATCAATGGATGGTTAATCATGACTGTACTGCTGTTATTACAATCATGTCCCTTATGGATAGAGGCAGTTGGCGTTAGATAACATAGCTTAAGCACATCCCTGTGTCAATATTGTTCACACAGTTACTGAAAATTGTGTAAGTCATGTTAAAAATGGCTAGGCTTTTTTATGGGATCTTGAGACTTTAGCCTAGCCGTATTTAATATGAGTCTTACGTAGTACTGTACCATTCATTATGACAGATCACTTCTGAATTCACAGATCAGTTTCAGAAGCTGCAGACAACATCCATTGCTATTACATGCATCAGATGCATGCAATACACAGCTGTGTTAAGGGAATCCATTCATACTGCTGTGTTGTTTTAAGTGTTGTTATCCATATGGCCAATAT